>NW_027195591.1:0-161461 GCF_038502225.1 Cherax quadricarinatus
AGAATAGAAGTAATACTAGTGAAATAGCTAAGAATTTGGTTGACTGGAATAATGTAATTGGCCTAAAATGGGAGCCAAAGTCGGCAAAATCGCCGATTCGTAAATATCGCTGACACATCAAAATTCGCAAGAGCATAATTTCGTCAATTTTCCACCAAATTTCATACTTTTTGTTTTATTACCTTCACAAAAAGATTCTCTACGATTTCATAAGAAAAAATAACAATTTTTTTTTTTGAAAATTCTTGGACACTGGTGCGTGACTCCAGATTTGGGCCTTGGACCCTGAAAGGGTTAACCACCAGAATAACACAAAAATTATCATACATAGTAACATGTACATTAACCACCAGAGTAACACAAAAATTATCATACATAGTAACATATACATTAACTACCAGAGTAACACAAAAATTATCATACATAGTAACATGTACATTAACCACCAGAGTAACACAAAAATTATCATACATAGTAACATATACATTAACCACCAGAGTAACACAAAAATTATCATACATAGTAACATGTACATTAACCACCAGAGTAACACAAAAATTATCATACATAGTAACATGTACATTAACCACCAGAGTAACACAAAAATTATCATACATAGTAACATGTACATTAACCACCAGAGTAACACAAAAATTATCATACATAGTAACATGTACATTAACCACCAATGTAACACAAAAATTATCATACATAGTAACATGTACATTAACCACCAGAGTAACACAAAAATTATCATACATAGTAACATGTACATTAACCACCAGAGTAACACAAAATTATCATACATATTAACATGTACATTAACCACCAGAGTAACACAGAAATTATCATACATAGTAACATGTACATTAACCACCAGAGTAACACAGAAATTATCATACATAGTAACATATACATTAACCACCAGAGTAACATATACATTAACCACCAGAGTAACACAGAAATTATCATACATAGTAACATATACATTAACCACCAGAGTAACACAAAAATTATCATACATAGTAACATATACATTAACCACCAGAGTAACATATACATTAACCACCAGAGTAACACAGAAATTATCATACATGGTAACATATACATTAACCACCAGAGTAACACAGAAATTATCATACATAGTAACATATACATTAACCACCAGAGTAACATATACATTAACCACCAGAGTAACACAAAAATTATCATACGTAGTAACATGTACATTAACCACCAGAGTAACACAAAAATTATCGTACATAGTAACATGTACATCAACCACCAGAGTAACACAAAAATTATCATACATAGTAACATGTACATTAACCACCAGAGTAACACAAAATTATCATACATAGTAACATGTACATTAATCACCAGAGTAACACAAAAATTATTATACATAGTAACATGTACATTAACCACCAGAGTAACACAGAAATTATCATACATAGTAACATGTACATTAACCACCAGAGTAACACAAAAATTATCATACATAGTAACATGTACATTAACCACCAGAGTAACACAAAAATTATCATACATAGTAACATGTACATTAACCACCAGAGTAACACAAAAATTATCATACATAGTAACATGTACATTAACCACCAGAGTAACACAAAAATTATCATACGTAGTAACATGTACATTAACCACCAGAGTAACACAAAAATTATCATACATAGTAACATGTACGTTAACCACCAGAGTAACACAAAAATTATCATACATAGTAACATGTACATTAACCACCAGAGTAACACAAAAATTATCATACATAGTAACATGTACATTAACCACCAGAGTAACACAAAAATTATCATACATAGTCACATGTACATTAACCACCAGAGTAACACAAAAATTATCATACATAGTAACATGTACATTAACCACCAGAGTAACACAAAAATTATCATACATAGTAACATGTACATTAACCACCAGAGTAACACAAAAATTATCATACATAGTAACATGTACATTAACCACCAGAGTAACACAAAAATTATCATACATAGTAACATGTACATTAACCACCAGAGTAACACAAAAATTATCATACATAGTAACATGTACATTAACCACCAGAGTAATACAAAAATTATCATACATAGTAACATGTACATTAACCACCAGAGTAACACAAAAATTATCATACATAGTAACATGTACATTAACCACCAGAATAACACAAAAATTATCATACATAGTAACATGTACATTAACCACCAGAGTAACACAAAAATTATCATACATAGTAACATATACATTAACTACCAGAGTAACACAAAAATTATCATACATAGTAACATGTACATTAACCACCAGAGTAACACAAAAATTATCATACATAGTAACATATACATTAACCACCAGAGTAACACAAAAATTATCATACATAGTAACATGTACATTAACCACCAGAGTAACACAAAAATTATCATACATAGTAACATGTACATTAACCACCAGAGTAACACAAAAATTATCATACATAGTAACATGTACATTAACCACCAGAGTAACACAAAAATTATCATACATAGTAACATGTACATTAACCACCAATGTAACACAAAAATTATCATACATAGTAACATGTACATTAACCACCAGAGTAACACAAAAATTATCATACATAGTAACATGTACATTAACCACCAGAGTAACACAAAATTATCATACATATTAACATGTACATTAACCACCAGAGTAACACAGAAATTATCATACATAGTAGCATGTACATTAACCACCAGAGTAACACAGAAATTATCATACATAGTAACATATACATTAACCACCAGAGTAACATATACATTAACCACCAGAGTAACACAGAAATTATCATACATAGTAACATATACATTAACCACCAGAGTAACACAAAAATTATCATACATAGTAACATATACATTAACCACCAGAGTAACATATACATTAACCACCAGAGTAACACAGAAATTATCATACATGGTAACATATACATTAACCACCAGAGTAACACAGAAATTATCATACATAGTAACATATACATTAACCACCAGAGTAACATATACATTAACCACCAGAGTAACACAAAAATTATCATACGTAGTAACATGTACATTAACCACCAGAGTAACACAAAAATTATCATACATAGTAACATGTACATTAACCACCAGAGTAACACAAAAATTATCATACATAGTAACATGTACATTAACCACCAGAGTAACACAAAATTATCATACATAGTAACATGTACATTAACCACCAGAGTAACACAAAAATTATTATACATAGTAACATGTACATTAACCACCAGAGTAACACAAAAATTATCATACATAGTAACATGTACATTAACCACCAGAGTAACACAAAAAACTCAAAGTGACTTAATTGTGCTCCTTGTAATATCTTATTATTTGAACATTAAAACAACTAAGTAACTCAACTGGATGTAAATCAAATAAAATTTTGTTTGGATTTTTAATCCCAGTGGGTAAGCCACCCAGAATAAATCAGGAAAGTTAGTGCATCATCGAGGGACTCTGTCTTATTTCCATTGTAACCATACTTTTGTTCCTCAGTATGTGACCCACACCAGTCGACTAACACCCAGGTACCTACTTGCTAGGTGAGCAGGACAACAGGTGTAAGGAAATGCATCAAAAGTTTCCACTTCCACCGCAAATCAGAGCCAGATCCTGTGTGTTTGAAGTGAGAACTTTGCCAGCTAAACCACAGGAAGATATATTAGGAATAAGGGTGACACATGGCCTGGCAAGGGTAGAAACTTTAGGGGTGTTTCCTTACACCAGGTGTCCCGTTCACCTACCAAGCAGGTAGGTACCTGGGAATTAGTGGAATTATGTTTACCTGGAGTTTGCCTGGAGAGGGTTTCAGGGGTCAATGCCCCTGCGGCTCAGTCTGAGACCAGGCCGCATGGTGGATCAAGGTTTGATTAACTAGGCTGTTACTGCTGGCCGCATACAAGCTGACGCACGAACCACAGCCTGGTTGGTCAGGTACTGACTTTAGGTGCATCTCCAGTGCCTTCTTGAAGACAGCCAGGGGTCTATTGGTAATCCCCCTTATGTATACTGGGAGGCAATTGAACAGTCTTTGGCCCCGGACACTTATTGGTTGTCTCTCAGTGTACTCGTCACACCCCTGCTTTTCATCGGGGAATGTTGCATCTCCTGCTGAGTCTTTTGCTTTCATACAGAGTGATTTTCGTGTGCAAGTTTGGTACCAGTCCTAGGGTAAAAGATTGAGAACCTCTTTAACACACTGACTTTCTTGGGTTATCCTTGGTGGCTAACTCTCCAGATTTAAAAATCCAAACAAAATCTTAAATTAAGGTAAACCGAGTTATTTACATTAACATTAATAAAAAGAGTATCAACTTACAGTAACAGGTACTTATTTATATTATAGTACTATTAATTTACATAGCCACGTAGATACATTCTTTATTGTAACAGTGAAATTCAATTCAGTTGAATATATTAGGTTAGGTTACATATTGACAATATGGTACCATACTGCTACCATATTAGCAATACAGTGGAACCTCGGTTTTCGTTATTAATTTGTTCCAGAAAGTCTAACGACAACTGAACTTGACAAAAACAGAAGCAATGTTTCCCAAAAGAAATAATGTAAATCCAATTAATCCATTCCAGACATCCAAAAGTATTGACAAAAAGTACATTTTATAGAGAATAACAATAGTTTTAACCCTTTGACTGTCGCAAGCTTCTTTCTGAAATTGTCATTCTATGTCGCAAAAGTTTTGGAAAAAAAAAATTATTTTTTCTTATAAAATGATAGAGAATCTTTTCCTGATGGTAATGACATCAAAAGTACGAAATTTGGTAGAAAACTCACAGAATTACTCTCCCACAAAGTTAGCGGTCTCGGCGACATAAACACATCGGCAATTTTGCCTTCTTTGAACCCTGTTTTTGGCCACTTCCATTGTTCCAGTTGACCAGACTCATAGCTACTTCTTTAGAACTCCATTTTTTCTATCAGTTGAGTACAAGAAACTGCCCATTTACCAATTTGAACTACCCAGTAAAGTGGTCAGAAATTGGCAATTTGACCAATTTTATGCAAATTAAAAAAGATGCCAATTTCAAAATAGGGTCCAGAATAAACAATGTACACATTCTTGGCACTAAAATAACATATCCTCTGTTCATTAGTCATGTCTCTAGGCCCCTGTTATATAACTATTGCTTTATGTTTTGATTTTTTATTCATACAAAAAAATACAAAATTTACTGTTATGCAGACTACTGCATTATTGTAAAAATGGTATAAATAATATCAGTGCACTAGTGAAAGAATATTAGACTCCTCAGTTGATGTGTATTGGACATGTGGTGTAATTTGCTTACTCCTGAACATTGGTAAAAATCGAACATTTCCGCTACTTTGAGCTCAATTTCAAGGTCGTTTTCATCGTGAAAGTAATGAAAATCATCTCTATTTCTGTAATATGTTTAACATTTTATCACCTGAGACCATGAAAACGTGAATACAATGATAAATACTATACGAAAATACACCTCTAGGCGTATTAATCCAAAAAAAGGTCGGAGCTTTTTTTCCTCATTATGCACTGCTTGCTGCAGGATTTTTTTTATATGGTGCACACTAACCACACAGACCCATTCTCTCATATGCGGGCCTACCAGCTTTCTCCTGCTTGATTTGAGACCCACTTTACTGGGTAGTTCAGATCGGTAAATGGGCGGTTTCTTGTACTCAACTGATAGAAAAAATGGAGTTCTAAAGAAATAGCTCTGAGTTTGGTCAACTGGAACAACAGAATTGGCCAAAAACAGGGTTCAAAGTAGGCGAAGTTGGCGATGTGTTTATGTCGCCGAGACCGCTAACTTCGTGGGAGAGTAATTACGTGAGTTTTCGACCAAATTTCATACTTTTGGTGTCATTACCATCGGGAAAAGATTCTCTATCATTTCATAAGAAAACATAATTTTTTTTTCCTAAACTTTCGCGACATAGAATGACAGTTTCAGAAAGGGGCTTGTGGAAATAAGTTAGACAGTCCTCGATGATGCACTGGCTTCCTTGGGTTATCCTGGGTAGCTAACCCTCTGGGATTAATTGTTTCTAGGTAATTGTTTCTCATTAAGCCACGCCAACGACACACTCTCCACGTCTTCGAGTAGTACAGCTGATGGTGAAGCAACAGCTGATGATGGTGAAGCAACAGCTGATGGTGGTGCAGCAGCAACTGACGGTGGTACAACAGTATTTCTCACCCTTTATACCACAGGGTTGGCACTAGAAGCTTTCTTTGGGGCCATGGTGGCTTATTTAGCAGTTACAAGCACTATAAAAAATGGAATAATACAAAATGTATCGAATGTATGCATGCAACCGGCCAACCTGGCTTGTAAATAATGATGGCAGGGCAGTTGAGACGCTCAGGCTGGGCAGACAGGTTCGGGATGAATCATGTTGGTCAGCAGCAACTGACTGTCGTGCAGCAGCAGCTGACCGTTGTACAGCAGCAGCTGACCATGGTTCAGCAGCAGCTGACTGTGGTGCAACAACAGCTGATGGTGGTGCAGCAGCAGCTGATGGTGGTGCAGCAGCAGCTGATGGTGGTGCAGCAGCAGCTGACAGTGCTGCAGCAGCAGCTGACTGGTGCAGCAACAGCTGACCGTGGTGCAGCAACAGCTGACCGTGGTTCAGCAACAGCTGACCGTGGTGCAACAACAGCTGACTGTGATGCAGCAACAGCTACTGTGGTGCAGCAACAGCTGACCATGGTACAATAGTATTTCTCACCCTTTATATCACAGGGTTGGCACTAGAAGCTTTCTTTGGGGCCATGGTGGCTTATTTAGCAATTACAAGCACTATAAACAATGGAATAATGCAAAATGTATTGAATATATGCATGCATGCAACCAACTGCCCTGGCTTGTAAACAATGATGCCAGGGCAGCTGAGGTGCTCAGGCTGGATGGACAGGTTTGGGAGGAATCATGTTGGGCGAGTTTTTTATCATTAGGTGGGCCAGAATTTTTATACTCAAACGCTTCGTTAGGCAGATTTAACGTTACACGATGCGTTTGTTAGGTGAGGGTCCACTGTATTTCTAAAAAATAGTACAGTGAACCTTTGGTTATCAGTCATAATCCATTCCAGAAGGTCGGCCTAAATCCAAAAAGGCTGAAAACCGAAATAATATTTCCCGTAAGAATTAATGTAAATCCAATTACGTGTAATCAATTTCAGACATCCAAAAATATTAACAAAAACTACATTTTTTTAAAGATTAACTATAGTTTTACATACAGAAAACAATGAGAAATAAATATATAGCTCAAATTTTAATGATAAATGAACATTACATACCTTTATTGAAGAAGGTGAGGAAGGGAGATGGAGTTAGGAATCTCCCTCCATAAGGACTTCAGGTATAAAAACCCTCTCTAGGGTTACTTCCCTTCTTTGTCATATACTGCCGCAGTACATCCATTACTTACCTTAAAATATTTGTAGTCTGAATGTAGGGGAAAAGGTGAGTAATATTTGTAGGAAGTCAGTGTAGGCAGTGGTAGATGTAGGTACACAGAGTATGTAGCCCCTCTGGGTTAAGATAAGAGATAAAAAAAGATTTCGTTTGGATTTTTAACCCCAGAGGGTTAGCCACCCACGGTAACCCAAGAAAGTCAGTGCATCATCGAGGACTGTCTAATTTATTTCCATTTGGGTCCTCAATCTTGTCCCCAAGGATGCGACCCACACCAGTCGACTAACACCCAGGTACCAATTTGCTGCTAGGTGAACAGGATAACAGGTGTAAGGAAACGTGTCAAAATGTTTCCACCTGCATGGAATCGAACCTGGGCTCTCTGTGTGTGAAGCGTGAGGTTTAGCCACCAGGCCACCGGGCCTCTACACAGCCATATTATTACCATGTTCACGGAGTTTAATAATTTCTAACTACCTTTAGATGCCATCATAAACAAAAGGAGAAGTAATGAGTAATTCATGCAGAGAATTGTAAACAAACATGTATGAAGAGCAGTGACTGGGCCAGATGCGAGATTCACAGTTTTTTCTAACGCTGAATCAGAGAAAACGATTCACTGGTACTCACCACTCAATAGCATATAAACATTGCATGTTTATATGCTTTGTATTACAACCCAGGGACAATAAGACCTGTTATTCTGGGTGTAAAGGGGAGCAAGGAGCAGAACAAACACAGCTGAATGACTTAGAAATACAGTGGACCCCCGCATACCGGACGCATCGCATACCGTACAATCCGCATACCGGACGCTTTGATCGCAAAAATTTTGCCTCACATACCGCCCAAAAACCCGCTCAACGCCCTTCGTCCGAGACGCGTCCAATGTGCGGCCTGAGCCACGCTCACTTGTTCCGCCAGTGGCATTGTTTACCAGCCAGCCTCCGCGGTAACATCCAAGCATACAATTGGAACATTTCGTATTATTACAGTGTTTTTGGTGATTTTTTCTGGAAAATAAGTGACCATGGGCCCCAAGAAAGCTTCTAGTGCCAACCCTACAGCAATAAGGGTGAGAATTACTATGGAGATGAAGAAAAAGATCATTGATAAGTATGAAAGTGGAGTGCGTGTCTCCGAGCTGGCCAGGTTGTATAATAAACCCCAATCAACCATCGCTACTATTGGTGGTACAGCTGCTGCTGCTGCTGTACCACCGTCAGCTGCTGCTGCACTGTCAGCTGCTGCTGCTGTACCACCGTCAGCTGCTGCTGCTGCTGCTGTACCACCGTCAGCTGCTGCTGCTGCTGTAGTACCGTCTGCCGCTGCTGTAGCATCATATGCTGCTGCTATAGCATCGTCTGCTGCTGCTGTAGCATCGTCTGCTGCTGCTGTAGCATCATCTGCTGCCTCTGTAGCATCGTCTGTTGCTGCTGTAGCATCATCTGTTGCTGCTGTACCACCGTCAGCTGCTGCTGCTGCTGTAGCATCGTCTGTTGCTGCTGTAGCATCATCTGTTGCTGCTGTACCACCGTCAGCTGCTGTACCACCGTTGTTGGTGTGGCTTATTGAGAATACCAAGAAACAATTAACCCCAGAGGATTTGCCACCCAGGATAACCCAAAAAAGTCAGTGTCATCGAAGACTGTCTAACTTATTTCCATTGGGGTCCTTAATCTTGTCTCCCAGGATGCAACCCACACCAGTCGACTAACACCCAGGTGAACAGGGAAAATGCCTGGAACTAGTGCTCATATTGGTGAATTTAGAGCCAGCAAAGGTTGGTTTGAGAGATTTAAGAATCGTAGTGGCATACATAGTGTGATAAGGCCTGTTCTGGAAGAAAATACCAAACAGGACCTACAGTACTCAGGAGGAAAAGGCACTCCCAGGACACAGTGTCTCATCAGTCATTGCTGCATCTTCAATAAAGGTGTCATTTATTCTTCATTTAGTAGAGTAGTACATGCACAATATATATTGTGCATGTACTACTCTACTATTGTGCATGTATCCTTCTCTTTGTGTGTAGGAAAATGTATATTTCATGTGGTAAAATTTTTTTTTTCATACTTTTGGGTGTCTTGCACGGATTAATTTGATTTCCATTATTTCTTATGGGGAAAATTCATTCGCATACCGAACATTTCGCATAACAGCCAGCCCTCTTGCACGGATTAAGGTCGCTATGCGGGGGTCCACTGTATATTTTCCTTCACCAAGAGCAATGTGGATATTTACACATGTACACTATATACAGTTGGAAATGTATGTGTACAACACGGTTTAGGCAAGGCCAAGTAGGCCAGTAGGGCTAACGTAGGTCCATAATACCTGTGGATGGAAGCAGGGCATCCCCTCACTGAAAAAAAAAATATATATATATAAACAAAAGGGGAAAAAAAAGAGCTAGAAACTGGTTACCACAGGTCCCTAACACATCCTAACCTAATACATATAAAATCTAGACTCTAGATAGTGAGTCTGCCAACTTATTTTCTTTACCAGGGATATGTTTTACCCTGATATTATATGGTTGCAACTGGGGGGACCACCTCATGATTCTTGTGTTGTGATTCTTCCTATTTTGGAGATAAATTAGAGGGTTGTGGTCGGTGTAGACTGGACCACATGCGAAGTCTGGCCCACATAGGTATCGAAGTGCTCCAAGGCCAGTACCAGCGTGAGGGCCTCTTTTTCAACTGTTGAGTAGGCCCTCTGGTGCAACTGGAACTTCGCTGAGAAGAAGGCCATAGGCTGCAACCCCTCATCCCTGATTTGCAACAGTACTGCTCCAACCCCAGACTCGCAAGCATCAACCTGTAATGAGAAATGTTTGGAGAAATCTGGAGACAAAACAATCAGTGCAGTACACAATAATCTTCTTGCTTTTGTAAAAGCATTTTGACTTTCTGGGGTCCAATTAACCCTTTGAGGGTTTCGGCCGTACTAGTACAGCTTACGACCCAGGGTTTTTGACGTACTAGTACGCCTAAATTCTAGCGCCCTCAAATCTAGTGGGAGAAAGCTGGTAGGCCTACATATGAAAGAATGGGTCTATGTGGTCAGTGTGCACAGTATAAAAAAAGTCCTGCAGCACACAGTGCATAATGAGAAAAAAAAAACTTTTACCATTTTTTTGGAATAAAACATCGACTTTGCACTGTATTTTCGTATGGTATTTATTGTTGTATTCTAGTTTTCTTGGTCTCATTTTATAGAATGGAAGACATATTACAGAAATTGAGATGATTTTAACTGGTTTTACAATGAAAAGCACCTTGAAATTGAGCTCAAAGTAGCAGAAATGTTCGATTTTTACCAAAGTTCAAAAGTAAACAAATCATGCCAAGCGTCCAATACACGTCAACTGGTGAGTCTAATATTCTTTTGCAAGTGTGCCAATATTATTTATACCATTTTTTACACTAATGCAGTAGTCTGCATAACAGTAAATCTTCTATTTTTTGTGAGAATAAAAATTCAAAGTGGAAAGCAAAAGAATGTAAGAGGGGCCTTGAGACGTGACTAATGAACAAAGGGAATGTCATTTTAGTGCCAGGAATGTCTCTTCTGTTTATTCTGGACGCTATTCGGAAATTGGCATCTTTTGAAATTTGTGTGAAATTGGCAAAATTGCTAAATTCTGACCACTGTACTGGATAGTTAAAATTGGTAAATGGGTGGTTTCTTGCACTCATTCGATAGAACAAATGGAGTTCTAGCAAAGCATTCATGTTTTTTGTTGACTAGTGCAATGGAATTGGCTGAAAATGGGGCTCAAAGTGGGCAAAATCGCCAATGTGTAAACATCGCCGAGACCGCTAACTTCGCGAGAGCATAATTCCGTAAGTTTTCCATCAAATTTCATAATTTTGGTGTCATTATGATCGGGAAAAGATTCTCTATCTTTTCATAAGAAAAAATTTTTTTTTTTTTTTTTAAATTTGGCCGACCCTGAGAATGAGTCTCGGAGAGGGCTTGTCGACCCTCAAAGGGTTAAAGGGAACTTTGTGACTAGTAAGAGAGGTAAGAGGGGCTACAATTTCTGAACATTTTTTACAGAATCTTCTGTAAAATCCTATCATGCCTAGGAAATGTTGAACAGATTTCCTATCATGAGAACTGGATAATCTTTAATGGCAAGAACTTCAGCAAATTTAGGGGCAACTTTGCCACTACCTACTTCATGGCCAAGAAAATTAACAGTAGCCTGGCCAAAGGAAGACTTAGATAAATTAACAGTTAAATGGGAGCTCTGGAAGGTCTCAAAGAGAGCCTTAAGCCTAAACAGGTGTTGATCTCAAGTATCAGACACCACCACTATGTCATCTAGGTAAGCTGCCATGCCTTCAAGTCCTTTAATAGCCTGATGGATAAGTTTCTGTAATGAAGAGGTAGAATTTTTTATTCTGAAGGGGGTAACTGTATATTGATAATGACCTGGAATTACGAAGGCAGAGATTTCCTTCACCTTATCCATCAAAGGTACCTGATATTAACCTTTAAGGAGATCTAACTTGGATACAAAAGTAGCCTTACCTACAAAGTCGATTACGTTATCCAGACGAGGAAGAGGGTAAGCATCTGTAATTGTGACCTCGTTCACCTTACGGTAGTCTGTACAAATTCGAAAACTTCCATCAGGTTTTTTAACAAGGATGCATGGTGAAGCCCATGGACTAGATGACTCCTCCACTAACCCATGCTCTAACAGAAATTCTACCTCCTGCTGAAGTAGCTTCTGTTTTTCAGGATTAGCTCTGTTGGGGGAGAGTTTAATAGGTTTAGAGTTTCCCACATCTATGTCATGATAACCTAATGTACATTTTTTTTGCATGTCCAAAAGAATATCAGGGTATGATTGTAGAAGGGCAGTTAAACTTGTTACTTGAATTTTAGATAGCCCCACCATTAAAGGGCTAGGGTTGTTGAGGAGGACAGAGTTTGGAAGCTTTACAGTAATATCAGAAATAGAGTGCAAAGAGTCAGTCATCCTCAGAGGCAGAGGACAGAGTCATTACTGGGACTTTATCTGGTGTATTAAATGTTTTAATTTGATTAATGTGTTAAGTTTTAGTTTTTTAGGTCTTATCAAGGGGAGACACCACATACTTTACATCAGATAATTTACTTACAATTTGCATAGGTCCCACAAATCTAGCTTTCAAGGTGTGGCCAGGTATAGATTCCTGTACCAACACCTTGTCTCCTGGATGTAAGGAGCGGAATTGTGCATTTCTGTCATACCTCTGTTTCATCTTGTTTTGAGCTGCGTTTAAGTTAGTGTTGGCTAACTGAAGATGGGTTGTAGAGTGTTGAGCTAGCTTCTTCTCCCATCCATCCTTCTTTAAGCACCCTAAGAGGACTTCGTACATTGTGCCCAAAGATCAGCTCAAACTGACTATACTCAGTAGACTCTTGCACAGTTTCTTTTATTGAAAACAGCAACAAAGGTAGTGATTCATCCCAGTCTGTAAGAAAATTCATACAAAAAGTTCTCATCATGGTTTTTAACGTCTGATGTAATCTTTCCAAGGCGCTTTGGGACTGAGGATAATAGGCAGTGGATAAATTGTGGATTATTCCTAACCTAGTTAATGCTTCCCTAAATGCTTTGGCAGTGAAGTTAGTGCCTTGATCACTTTGAATAGATTTAGGAATGCTAAAAACAAGAGATGAATTTCGTTAAAGCCTTGAGAATGGCTTTAGTATTAATACTGCACAAGGGAATTGCTTCTGGGTATCTAGTTACTCTATCCATAATGGTCAATAAGTACTGATTTCCAGACTTGGACTTAGGTAGTGGACCTAAACAATCTATAATTAATTCTGGAAAAGGTTCTCTATCAGCAGGTATAGGCTGGAGAGGTGCAGGTTTAATGGAATGTCCAGGTTTCCCTACTTGCTGACATTCTCGGCAACAGCGGATATGATTCTTCACATCCTGCCATAATTTTGGCCGATAGAATTCTTTTGTGATTCTATATAATGTTTTAGTAATTCCTAGTTGACTTCCTAATGAAGTATTATGAGCTATATTCAATATTTGAGGTCTAAACTTTGTTGGAACCACTAACCTGTCTGACAGTTGCCTACCCTCTATCTCCTTACCAGTCTCAGTGCAGATCAAATAGTCATTTTTAAGTTTATATTTGACAGGATGATCTGAAAAGGATTTACCCATGGCTGCCTGTAAAGTGAAATTCAATAAAGGGTCCTTTCGTTGTTCCTCTCGGAAGGACAGTCCCTCGGGCATGGAAACAGAGATATCTGGCAATCCTGCAACCCTGGAATAGGAAGGTTTCATCTGGGTCTGTTCACTAAATTTACGAGGCTCTAGCCAGTTTTCCTCGTAAAACAAATTGTTTTTTATTTTTATTATTATTAACACACTGGCCGATTCCCACGAAGGCAGGGTGGCCATAAAAAGAAAAACTTTTACCATCATTCACTCCATCACTGTCTTGCCAGAAGGGTGCTTTACACTACAGTTTTTAATCCTTTGACTGTCGCAGCCGTATATATACATCTTATGAGGTACAGTGTTTGACGTATATATACTCATAAATTCTAGCGGCTTCAAATCAAGGAGAAAGCTGGTAGGCCCACATGTGAGAGAATGGGTCTGTGTGGTCAGTGTACACCATATAAAAAAATCCTGGAGCACGCAGTGCATAATGAGAAAAAAAAAACTCTGACCATTTTTTTAATTAAAATGCCGACTTTGTGGTCTAGTTTCTTAAAGTATCTATGGCTGTATTCTCGTTTTCTTGGTCTCATTTGATAGAATGGAAAATATATTATAGAAATAGAGATGATTTTGATTGATTTTTTTATAAAAAGAACCTGGAAATGAAGCTCAAAGTAAGGGAAATGTTTGATTTTTGCCGAAGTTCAAAAGTAAACAAATGTCATTGTCCAATAAATGTCCAACTAGCCATTCTAATATGCAGTCATAAATTGGTTGATGTTATTTACACAATTATTACAATATTGCAGTAGTCTGCATAATAGTAAATCTTCTATTTTTTGTTTGAATAAAAATTCAAAATAGAAAGCAAGAGTAATATCCGAGGGGCCTGGAGACGTGACTGATGAACAAAGAAAATGTTATTTTAGAGCCAGGAATGTCTGCATTGTTTATTCTGGACCCTGTTTTGAAATTGTCATACTTTTTAATTTTCGTGAAATTGGCCAAATTGCAAATTTCTGACCACGTTATTGGGTAGTTTAAATTGGTAAATGAGCAGTTTCTTGTACTCAATCGATAGAAAAAAATGGAGTTATAAAGAAATAGCTATGAGTTTGGTCAACTGGAATAATGGAATTAGCCGAAAATAGGTCTCAAATTTGGCGAAATTGCCGATTTGTAAATATCACTGAGGTCGCTAACTTCGCGAGAGCATAATTTCGTCAGTTTTCCATCAAGTTTCTTTTTTTTTGGTGTCATTACAATCGGGAAAAGATTCTCTATCATTTCATAAGAAAAAATATTTTTTTTTAAATTTTGGGACACCAGGAGACACCTCAGGATTGGGGGTTGCGACAGTCAAGGGGTTAAACTGCAACATTAACACCTCTCCTTCAGAGTGCAGGCACTGTACTTCCCATCTCCAGGACTCAAGTCCTGCCTGCCGGTTTCCTTGAATCCCTTCATAAATGTTACTTTTCTCACATTCCAACAGCATGTCAAGTATTAAAAACCATTTGTCTCCATTCACTCCTATCAAACATGCTCACACATGCCCGCTGGAAGTCCAAGCCCCTCACACACAAAACCTCCTTTACCCCCTCCCTCCAACCTTTCCTAGGCCAACCCCTACCACGCCTTCCTTCCACTACAGACTGATATACTCTTGAAGTCATTCTGCTTTGCTCCATTCTCTCTACATGTCTGAACCACCTCAACAACCCTTCCTCAGCCCTCTGGACAACAGTTTTGGTAATCCCACACCTCCTCATAGCTTCCAAACTACAAATTCTCTGCATTATATTCACACCACACATTGCTCTCAGACATGACATCTCCACTGCCTCCAGCCTTCTCGCTGCAACATTCATCACACATGCTTCACACCCATATAAGAGCATTGGTAAAACTATACTCTTATACATTCCCCTCTTTGCCTCCAAGGACAAAGTTCTTTGTCTCCACAGACTCCTAAGTGCACTGCTCACCCTTTTCCCCTCATCAATTCTATGATTCACCTCATCTTTCATAGACCCATCCACTGACACGTCCACTCCCAAATATCTGAACACATTCACCTCCTCCATACTCTCTCCCTCCAATCTGATTTCCAATCTTTCATCACCTAATCTTTTTGTTATCCTCATAACCTTACTCTTTCCTGTATTCACTTTTAATTTTCTTCTTTTGCATACCCTACCAAAATCATCCACCAACCTCTGCAACTTCTCTTCAGAATCTCCCAAGAGCACAGTGTCATCAGCAAAGAGCAACTGTGACAACTCCCACTTTATGTGTGATTCTTTATCTTTTAACTCCATGCCTCTTGCCAAGACCCTCGCATTTACTTCTCTTACAACCCCATCTATAAATATATTAAACAACCATGGTGACATCATACATCCTTGTCTAAGGCCTACTTTTACTGGGAAATAATTTCCCTCTTTCCTACATACTCTAACTTGAGCCTCGCTATCCTCGTAAAAACTCTTCACTGCTTTCAGTAACCTACCTCCTACAACATACACCTGCAACATCTGCCTCATTGCCCCCCTATCCACCTTGTCATACGCCTTTTCCAAATCCATAAATGCCACAAAAACTTCTTTAGCCTTATCTAAATACTGTTCACTTATATGTTTCACTGTAAACACCTGGTAAAACAAATTGGCTATTCCGAAATCAGAGTCATCCAAGGGTAAGTCAGTATTCTTGCCAGACAACCCTTGGGATGTTGCTCGAGTTATGACCAACACCGGAGAAGAATTAATCACTATGGGTTCAGGACATGCACTAGAAGTGATGATGTTATTACCCAGTAATAACATTGCATCTTTCATAGGAAATCTTCCAGATACACCTACAGTCAAATATCCAGTGTAATATCTGCACTGTATATAGATTCTACACAAGGTGACAGAAAATATTGTTCCTCCAAATGCTTCTAGCACAACAGAGGATTGTAAGGAAGTGTGTTCAGAAAGGGGTAGTACTCCCTCTCTTATAAGTGAGCAATATGCTCCAGTATCCCTAAAGGTTCTGACTTCAGTTTTCTTTGAGTCTTCTTGAAGGAAAATATGACTCTGACAATAATAATTCAATTCAATTCAAGTTTATTCTCTATAAGGGTTACAGTGTGGGGTTTACAGGTTTTGGGTATTGTGTTGTTTACAAGTTATAAAATACTAATTACAGAGGGGGCCACTAGGACACCTAGCATGGCTAGGCATTTCGGGAAGACTTAGATTAATTCTTAACATTAAATCACTCCAGATTATGGTATTAAGGCTAAGTGACTACATCATAATTTGTGAGTTTAGCAATGTGAATGCTTTTGTTTTTGCACAATACAAAGTACCTATATTGGAGTATCATAGGCAAACTTATGACTAGTTAGGATTTATTATTTTAAGATTAAGATTAGTATTTCTGGGTTTATTGTCAGTGGGTGAGTGTAATTGTGAACCACCAGGTGGTTATCATGTAGTTAGTTGTCGGGGTGTATCAGGGAGATAAGATGTTTTCTAACTGTAGTTTTGAAAGTGATGAATGTGTCTTCAGTTCTAGAGTTTTCAGGTATGGTGTTCCAGATTTTAGGTCTTTTGAAATACATTGAATTTTTGTAAAGGTTTAGTCGGACACGGGGAATGTCATAGAGATGTTTGTGTCTGGTGTTATGCCTGTGGATCCTGTCACAACTATCAAGAAAGCATTTTAGGTCAAGGTTAATATTGGAATTTAAGGTCCTGTAGATATAGATAGCACAGTATTAAGTGTGGATGTTCTGAACAGGGAGTAAGTTTAGATCTATGAAGAGTGGGGGGTGTGTTGCCAGGGATGGGATTTAGTGATTATTCTTACTGCGGCTTTTTTTGGGTTATTATTGGCTTTAGGTGTGTTGCTGCAGTTGAACCCCAAAATTGGAAAGATGCTGTGGAGTTTCACTTTGCCTGGCAGTGGGGTAGGTGGTGGTGGTAACACGAGTCTTCTTAGTTGGTAATATTGTGTATTTTTGGGTGATTTCTGCAGTTGATTTATATCATTGTGGATCTCCACACATGTCAGTGTTATGTGGGTCTTTACTAGGCCATCACAGTGTTGTTAGGAACCTCAGGTGAAAGAAAAAGAGAGAAGCAGGGATCTTGTTTCTATCGCTGCTGCCCCAGTTATTGCTGATACACCACCATTTTACGTTTGTCCTTCATTTTATGTTGCACTCTCAGTGAGTGTTGGTTCTTCTGTTATGTGAATTTTTTCTAATAGTCACACCAACACTACATTTTATAAACAGTATTATATTCTTAAATTTTTGCACACTAATATCAGGAAAATAAAAAAAAATTGTTTCAGTAAGTGTTCTTGCATAAGAGGGTTGTTTGGATTCCCTGAATGATTTTTTTAAATGATCTTATTACATTAACTTTGGGGACATTTTCTTTTAACCTTTATGGGGTCCATCTCATAATTTTATGCCTTGGAAGCCAGTTGTGGCATGCAAAGAGTACGTAACCTTTATTCAGCGCATGTACACACCCTCATTAAAAAGTTACCTCCCCAACCAGCAAACCAGATACTAAGGGTCAGATAATGGAGCCCTATCGTCAGATCATCTAGGTTCAGCCAATGAGAAGGTGGATCTGGCAGTTGTGATGGTAACGTGGCTACAACTCTAAAGATCATACTTGACCACCTACAGGTTAATGTACCTGTGTCAGAAATAAAAGAATCACTGTTACTAGTGAACCATGGTAGAAAAAGTGTCATGCTCAGATTTCACACATAAGACAGGAAAAAAGGTTTAATAAGTTCATCTATTAACCCTTTCAGGGTCCAAGGCCAAAATCTGAAGTGGTGCTCCAGTGTCCAAGAAATTTTGAAAAAAAAAAATTATTTTCTCTTACAGAATTAAAGATAATATTTAAATGCAGGGGTGATAATCACCCCATGCCCATCCTGTGGGTGGTAGTCACCCCATACCCATCCTGTGGGTGGTAGTCACTCCATACCCATCCTTTGGGTGGTAGTAAACCCATACCCATCCTGTGGGTGGTAGTCACCTCATACCCATCGTCTGTGTGGTAGTCACTACTTAACCATCTTGTGGGTGGTACTCACTCCATACCCATCCTGTAGGTAGTAGTCACCCTATACCCATCCTGTGGCTGGTAGTCACCCAATACCCATCTTGTAGGTGGTAGTCACCCTATACCCATCCTGTGGGTGGTAGCCACCTCATACCCATCGTGTGGGTGGTAGTCACACCATACCCATCCTGTGGGTGGTAGTCACCTCATACCCATCCTGTGACTGGAAGTCACACCTTACCAATCCTGTGGGTGTTTATTCATCCAACACCCATCCTGTGAGTGGTAGTCACCTCATACCCATCGTGTGGGTGGTAGTCACCTCATACCCATCCTGTGGGTGGTAGTCAAGTCATACTCATATTGTGTGTGGTAGTCACACGATACCCATCCTGTGGGTAGTAGTCACACCATACCCATCCTGTGAGTGGTAGTCACACCATACCCATCCTGTGGGTGGTAGTCACACCATACCTATCCTGTGGTAGTCCCACTATACCCACCCTGTGGATGGTAATTACCTACCTCATACCCATCCTGTGAGTGGTAGTCACCTCATTCCCATCCTGTGGGTGGTAGTCAAGTCATACTCATCCTGTGGGTGGTAGTCAAATCATACTCCTCCTGTGGGTGGTAGTCACACCATACCCATCCTGTGGGTGGTAATCACCTCATACCCATCCTGTGAGAGGCAGTCACCTCATTCTCATCCTGTGGGTGGTAGTCAAACAATACTCATCCTATTGGTGGTAGTCAAATCATACTCATCCAGTGGGTGGTAGCCACCACATACCCATCTTGTAGGTGGTCGTCACCCCATACCTATCCAGGGGGAGGTAGCTACCCTATACCCATCCTGTGGGTTGTAGTCACCTTATACCTATGATGTGGGTGTTACTCACCTCATGCCAATCCTCTGGGTGGTAGTCACCTCATACTCATCCTGTGGGTCATAGTCACCTCATACCTATCCTGTGGGTGGTATTCACCCAATACCCATCCTGTGGGTGGTAGTCACCATATACCCATTCTATAGGTGGTAGTCACCCCATACCCATCCTGTGGGTGGTATTCACAAAATACCCATCCAGTGGGTGGTAGTCACCTCATACCCATCCAGTGGGTGGTAGTCACCCCATAACAATATCGTGGATGGTAGTCACCTCATACCCATCCTGTGGGTGTCAGTCACCTCATACCCATCCTCTGGGTGGTAGTCACCCCATTTATTTTTATTAATTTATTTATTAATTTGAACATGATACAGAGCAGTACAAAAGAATATTTAAATGCAGCATGCCAAAGCTACTTGTATGCAGAGCATTATGGGCAGGCTTAAAATTAACTTAAGATTAACTAAGCAATGATGTATTCAGTGGTAAAACATTATTGTAAACAGATAACAATTTAGTACAAATTAGTATTACAAAGACGGGTCATATGGTCATTTACTGTGATGCTGTGCAATCAGTAGAATGGAGTATTCTGTTCTGTAATGAAGTTAAATACAGTGGACCCCCGCATAACGATTACCTCCGAATGCGACCAATTATGTAAGTGTAATTATGTAAGTGCGTTTGTACGTGTATGTTTGGGGGTCTGAAATGGACTAATCTACTTCACAATATTCCTTATGGGAACAAATTCGGTCAGTACTGGCACCTGAACATACTTCTGGAGTGAAAAAATATCGTTAACCGGGGGTCCACTGTAGTAACAAAGTTTGATTGGATCACAGGATGACAGTTATGAGATACAATAATGAGAAACATTTATGAGATACAATTTATGAAATACTTATTCAGTATTAGTTTAGTTGTGGGTAAGTTATTTTTGAGAAGAGACTTGAATTTATAAACAGTGTTTCTTTTATATTCAGAGGTATTGAATTCCAGATTTTAGGGCCTTTTATGTGCATTGAGTTTTTGCATAGCGTGAGATGGACACGAGGAACATCAAAGAGTGATCTGTGCCTTGTGTTATGGTCATGCGTTCTGTTGAGGTTGGTAAGGAGACGTTTGAGGGGAGGGTTTATATCAGACTTAAGTGTTCTATGTATGTAATAGGTGCAGTAATAAGTATGGATGTTTTGTATGGTGAGTAGGTTTAGAGTTTTGAATATTGGTGGAGTGTGCTATCTGTAGTGGGAATTTGTTATCCTTCTGACTGCAGCCTTTTTTTGAGTAATTAGTGGTCTGAGGTGGTTTATTGTTGTTGAGCCAAATGCACAAATTCCATAGGTGAGACAGGGGTAAATAAGTGAGTGATGTAGGGTCAAGAGGGCTGACTGTGGAACATAGTACCGTATCTTTGATAGTATGCCTACGATCTTGGAAATTTTTTTTGGAAATTTGTTGTATATGTGTTTGAAATTTGAGTCTATTATCAAGGTGGATTCCTAAGAATTTTCCCTCTCTGAGTTTTGTGATAGGTGATCCGTTTATCAATATGTTAAGAGACACATCTGTAGCTCTGTTACCAAACTGAATGAAGTAGGTTTTGTCAATGTTTAGAGTAAGTTTGCTGGTCCTCATCCAGGTTGATATTTTCTGTAATTCGGTATATACAGTATTGGCTAGCATGACTGGACTCGGTTGAGAGAAGACGTATGTAGTGTCATCTGCAAATAGTGTGGGTTTGAGTAGTTGCAATGCATTTGGTAGGTCATTTATGTATATGAGAAAGAGAAGAGGGATTAGGACACTTCCCTGTGGGACACCAACTGTAATTGGGTGTGCGGAAGAGTTTGCCCCATTTGTGTACACATATTTTATGTGGAGCAAGTCATGGTCAACTGTATCAAAAGTTTTACGTAAGTCAATGAAGATCCCCAGTGGGACTTCTTTTTTCTGTATTGCAGTGTAAATTTGTTCTAGCATGTGTATAAAAGCATCATTAGTATTTTTATTAGGCCTGAACCCAAATTGACAGCGGTTGAGTATGTTGTGGGAGATGAGGTAGGAATAGATACGCTTATGAATTAATTTTTCAAAAATTTTAGGGAGAGGTGTAAGCTGGATATTGGCCTATAGTTATTCAAGTCTGTGTGGTCTCCTCCTTTATGGATTTGGGTGACCCTTGCTATTTTGAGAACTGTAGGAAAGGTAAAGGATTCAATGGATTTGTTAAAGAGTGTTGCAATGATTGGTGATAGCACCTGTGACACTTTTTTGTATATAAAGGGAGGTAAGGTATTTAAATCTCCTGTATTGTTTTTTAGTGTGTTGATAATAAAGGAGACTTCAGTTGGGTTAGTCGGAGCTAGGAACAGTGTGTTCTGGTAGTTGCCAGAGATAGTCATTGGGTGGGGTATCTGAGCTTGGGATTTTATTGGCAAGGTTTTTTCCTATAATGGAGAAGAAATCATTAAGTCTGTTTGCTGTTTCAGTAGGTGGGAGTTGGGGTTCATCTGGTTTTGTTAATTCAATTTCACTATTTCATGTTATCTTTTTTGTTCCTAGAATTTCTGATAGGGTTTTCCAGGTCTTTTTTATATCACCACGTAAGTTGGATAATCTGTTCTCATAATACAATTTTTTAGCAATTCTTATCAGGCTGGTTAGGATTGACGAGTAACGTTTTGTTTGGTCTCTGGTTATGTGGCCCATTCTGTACTGTTTCTCGTATAGGTGCTTTGTATTTATGGATTTGAGGATACTGGGTGTTAGCCAGGGACTGTTCAGTCTCTTCACAGTCATTTGTTTAGTTTTTTTAGGGCAGTGCTTGTTATAGAGGTATTGGGTCTTTTTTAGAAAATTATTAATACATTCGTCAATATCTGCATAGATTTCTAGCTCAGTGTGCTAGTCAATGTTTGTCACTGCTGCTGTGAAGTTATTAATAGCTACCTCACTGTGAAGTCTGAAAGTGACTTTAGTGGTGTCTATGGGTAATTTGCCAAGGTTTGTTATGAGGAAGGAAGGGTAGTGGTCTGTGGTATTATCTGTGATTATGCATGATCTTAAGGGGAATATGGTGTTGGCCGAAATGTGGTCTAGAAGGGAAACACTAGTCTCTGTAACTCTTTTAGGTTTTGTAACTGTTGGTAGCAACATGCAGTTACTCATACCCCATAACCATATTGTGGATGGTAGTCACCATATACCCATCCTGTGTGTGGTAGCCACCATATTCCCATTCTGTAGGTGGTAGTCTCCCCATTCCCATCCTCTGGGTGGTAGTCACCTCATACTCATCATGTGGGTGGTAGTCACACCATACCCATCCTGTGGATGGTAGTCACACCATACCCATCCTGTGAGTGGTAGTCACCATATACCCATTCTGTGGGTGGTAGTCAACTCATACCAATCCTGTGGGTGGTGGTCACCCCATACCCATCCTGTGGATGGTAGTCACCCCATACCCATCCTGTGGGTGGTAGTCACCCTATACCATGCTGAGGGTGACAGTCACCTCATACCCATCCTGTGGGAGTTAGTTACTGCATACCCATCCTGTGGGTGGTAGTCACCCCATACCAATCTTGTGGATGGCAGTCACCCCATACCTATCCTGTGGGTGGTAGACACCACATACCCATCCTGTAAGTGGTAGTCACCCCATACCCATACTGTGGGAGGTAGTTACCCCATACCCATCCTGTGGGTGGTAGTCACCTCATACCAATCCTGTGGGTGGTGGTCACCCCATTCCCATCCTGTGAATGGTAGTCACCCCATACCCATCCTGTGGGTGGTAGTCACCCTATACCATGCTGTGGGTGGCAGTCACCCCATACCCATCCTGTGGGAGGTAGTTACCCCATACCCATCCTGTGTGTGGTAGTCACCTTATACCTATAATGTGGGTGTTAGTCACTTCATACCAATCCTGTGGGTGGTAGTCACCTCATACCAATCCTGTGGGTGGCATTCACCCAATACCCATCTTGTGGGTGGTAGTCGCCATGTACCCATTCTGTGGGTGGTAGTCACCTAATACCCATCCTGTGGGTGGTATTCACCTCATACCCATCCAGTGGGTGGTAGTCACATACCTATCCTGTGGGTGGTAGTCACCCCATAACAATATTGTGGATGGTAGTCACCCCATACCCATCCTGTGGGTGGCAGTCACCTCATACCCATCCTGTGGGTGGTAGTCACACCATACCCATCCATCAGAGTACAAAACAAATTCTGGCCACAAAATAGAGCGAAACACCAACATCAACGACCTGGGAGTGATCATGTCGGAGGATCTCACCTTCAAAAACCATAACATTGTATCAATCGCAGCTGCTAGAAAAATGACGGGATGGATAATGAGAACCTTCAAAACTAGGGATGCCAAGCCGATGATGACACTCTTCAGGCCACTTGTTCTACCTAGGCTGGAATATTGCTGCACACTAGCAGCATCTGTCAAGGCAGGTGAAATTGCTGACCTAAAAAATGTACAGAGAACCTTCACTGCACGCATAACGGAGATAAAACACCTCAATTACTGGGAGCACTTGAGGCTCCTGAGCCTGTATTCCCTGGAATGCAGGCAGGAGAGATACATGATTATATACACCTGGAAAATCCTAGAGGGACTAGTACCGAACTTGCACATGAAAATCACTCACTATGAAAGCAAGACTTGGCAGACGATGTAACATCCCCCCCCCAATGAAAAGCAGGGGTGTCACTAGCATGTTAAGAGACCATACAGTAAGTGTCAGGGGCCCAAGACTGTTCAGCTGCCTCCCAGGATACATAAGGGGGATTACCAATCGACCCCTGGCAGTCTTCAAGCTGGCACTGGACAAGCATCTAAAGTCGGTACCTGACTAGATGGGCTGTGGCTCATACGTTGGTTTGCGTGCAGCCAGCAGTAACAGCTTGGTTGATCAGGCTCTGATCCACCAGTAGGCCTGGTCACAGACCAGGCCGCTGGGGCGTTGACCCCGGAACTCTCTCCAGGTAAACTCCAGGTAGTCACCCCTTACCCATCCTGTGGATGTTAGTCACCCCATACCCATCCTGTGGGTTGTAATCACCTCATACCCATCCAGTGGGTGGTAGTCACATACCTATCCTGTGTGTGGTAGTCACCCCATAACAATATTGTGGACGGTAGTCACCTCATACCCATCCTGTGGGTGGTTGTCATCCCATAACCATATTGTGGATGGTAGTCACCATATAGCCGTCCTGTAGGCGGTAGTCACCCCATATCCGTCCTGTAGGTGGTAGTCTCCCCATACCCATCCTGTGGGCAGTAATCACCTCATACCCTTCCTGTTGGCAGTAGTCACCTCATACCCATCCTGTGGGTGGTAGTCACCTCATGCCCATCCTGTGGGCAGTAATCACATACCCATCCTGTTGGCAGTGGTCACCTCATACCCATCCTGTGGGTGGTAGTCTCCCCATTCCCATGCTGTGGGTGGTAGTTACCTCATGTCCATCCTGTGGGTGGTAGTCACCCTATACTCATCCTGTGGGTTTTAGTCACCCCATACCCATGCTCTGGGTGGTAGTCACCCCATACCCATCCTGTGGGCAGTAGACACCCCAAACCCATCATATGGGTGGTAATCACCCATACCCATCCTGTTGGTGGTAGCCACCCATATAAATCATGTGGGTGGTAGTCACCCTTACCCATCCTGTGGGTTGTAGTCAAACAATTACAGAGGTATGTAATGGGCCCAGGGACTGGGCCCCAAAGTTTTAATAGCTGAACATGGAACAAAGGTAATGAACTCACAAATTGGAAAGGTAATGAATCATGTAAGTAAGTTTACTTTAGTTTATACATGGTTACCATCATTAACTAATTATAAAGTAATGAGCAATTCACATGTCCACACCCGGTCACAACTGCAATGAGTCATTAGTGCAAATGTTAATTGTCACACACACACACACACACACATACACACCTCCCTCCCTTTTCCCATCTCTCTCCTCTCTCTCTACACTCCACCTCTCTCTCTCCCCATATCCTCTCTGTCCCCTCTCTCTCTTCCATCTCCCCTCTCTCTCCCCTCTCTTTGACCCCTCTCCCTCTCCTCTCCCCTCTCTCTATATCTCTCGCTCTATCTCTCTTCCCCCTTTTCCCTTCTCACTCTCCCTCTCCTTCTACCTTTCCCTTCTCTCCCCCCTCTCTACCCCTTTTTCCTTCTCATCTCCCCCTCTCTCTCCTCCTACCTTTCTCTTCTCTCTCCCCCTCTCTCTCCCCCTCTCTCTCCCACTCTCTCCCCCTTTTTCCTTCCCACTCTCCCTCTCTCTCTCCTACCCTTCCCTTCTCCCTCTTTCCCCCTCTCTCCCACTCTCTCCCCCTTTCACTTCTCACTCTCCCCTCTCTCCTTCTACATTCCCTTCTCTCTCTCTCTCTCTCTCTCTCTCTCTCTCTCTCTCTCTCTCTCTCTCTCTCTCTCTCTCTCTCTCTCTCTCTCTTCACCATTTTCCCTTCTCTCTCCCCCCTCTCCTACCCTTCTCTTCTCTCTCTTTTTCCCTCTCTCCCCCTTTCCTTTCTCACTCTCCCCCTCTCTCTCCTTCTACCTTTCCCTTCTCTCTCTCTCTCTCTCTAAAAAAAAAAAGTGGTGTGGACTTGCAGGAATCAGGGATCAGATGAGAATGGTTCTGGTAGGGAGGAGTGGATGGAGGAGCAGCGGAAAAGGGTGGAACAAGAGTGGAAGAGAAAATTAGGAGAGTTTTCTGAAAAAATGGAGAAAGAGCTCTCTGTGAAATTGGAAAAGAGGCTGGAGAAGGAAACGAAGAATTGGGAGGCACAAGTCGAAACTGCAGTAGCCAGGATAAGGGTCCTAGAAGTTGAGATAAACAGGCTGAAGCGAGTTACAGGGGCAGTGACCAGAGAAAACACAGCATATGAAGCTGAGAGGCTGAACTGGAAGGAAGGAGATATGAATTATGCTAAGGTCATATCAGCCTGCGAAGAAGGGCCAAGGAGTGAAAGGGAAGAGCAGCTGGGTGGAGATGGAGAGGGTGATAGGTCGAATGCTGAGGCACAACCATGCTACCAAGAGCCACTGGAAAAATCAAGGGAGAAAATGACCACATACAGACAGGATCCAGAGTCATAGAGGGAGAGGCAATGGGAGGAGGAAAGGGCAAAATCAGTGTTTATCCATGGGCTTAAGGAGAGAGAGGAAAGGACACACACTGGAAGGCGGCAGAAAGAAAGAAAGGAAATAGGTGATGAAGACATGGACGGGATTGTAAATTTTCAGAGAATAGGGGGGTACTTGAAGTGGAGAAACCAACTGATCAAGCTGATTCTCAGGACAGAAACAGTGCAGAACAGGATCCTCCAAGAGAAATCACGGTTGAAATACTTGGAAGAGTACAAGAGGGTGTTCCTAGACAGAGACAGAACACAAACAGAATGACAGCAGCTGAGGGAGAGGACAAAAAAGCAAAAGGAACTAGGAAGGGAGACAAGGATGGAACCAGCAGGGGTCAGTCAGAGCAGAAAAGAGCAGCAAGGGCAAGCACACACACAACTATCCTCAGAACCCCACAACCTATCACACCATCGCAACACACACTACAATCCATACCCACAGCTTCCACACAACACCCAGCTGTAGAATCCCATAGTATGCTACCAGGTCTCCCACCCTCAAAGGCCCCCCAAACCACAGTGTTGGAAAGGAAACTGAAGGTATGGTACACAAACACTGATGGAATAACAAATAAGTGGGAGGAGTGGCACGAAAGAGTCAAAGAGGCATCACCGGACATCATAGCTCTCACAGAAACCAAGCTTACAGGTATGATAACAGATGCCATCTTTCCAACAGAATACTAGATCCTGAGGAAAGACAGAGGGAACAGGGGGGGGGGGTGGAGGAGTTGCTCTGCTGATCAAAAACCGATCAAATTTTGATGAGCTGGAGAGAGGAGACAGGGCACAAGAAAGTGACTACATAGCGGTAAAGCTTCACCCTGGAGGTCACAAGGTGGTAATTGCAGTGATGTATAACCCACCACAACAGCAGGAGGCCAAGGCAAGATTATGACGAGAGCAATAGAGCGATGGTTAACACACTGGCTGCAGTGGCCAGAAGAGCTCATGCATGCAGGGCAAAGCTCCTGATCATGGGTGACTTTAACCACAAGGAGATCGATTGGGAAAACTTGGAGCCATGTGGAGGCCAAGATACATGGAGGGCTAGGATGATGGAGGTGGTACCGGAAAACTTCATGTACCAACATGTAAGGGACACTACAAGAGAGAGAGGAGAGGATGAACCAGCAAGACTGGACTTAGTATTCACCTTGAGTAGTGCAGATATTGAGGACATCACATATGAAAGACCCCTTGGGGCCAGTGATTATGTGGTTTTAAGCTTCAAATACACAGTAGAGCTACAAGTGGAGGGGGAAGCAGGAAGGCTGGGACGAATGAAGCCAAACTACAAGAAAGGGGACTACATGGGAATGAGGAACTTCCTGAATGGGGTTCAATGGGACAGAGAACTGGCAGGGAAGCCAGTTAATGAAATGATGGAACATGTAGCAACAATGCACAAGGAGGCTGAGGAGAGGTTTGTACTCAAGGGTAACAGGAATAATGAAAAAGCCAGGATGAGCCCATGGTTCACCCAAAGGTGCAAGGAAGCAAAAACCAAGTGTGCTAGGGAATGGAAGAAATATAGAAAACAAAGGACCCAGGAGAATAAGGAGAGCAGTCATAGAGCCAGAAACGAATATGCAGAGATAAGAAGGGAGGCCCAACGACAATATGAAAACAACATAGCAGCGAAAGCCAAATCTGACCTGAAACTGTTACACAGCCACATCAGGAGGAAAACAACAGTCAAGGACCAGGTAATCAGGCTAAGGAAGGAAAGAGGAGAGACAACAAGAAATGACCGTGAAGTATGAGGAACTCAACAAGAGATTCAAAGAAATGTTCACGGAGGAGACAGAAGGGGCTCCAGAAAGATGGAGAGGTGGGGCACACCACCAAGTGCTGGACACAGTACACACAACTGAGGAAGAAGTGAAGAGGCTTCTGAGCTAGATATCTCAAAGGCAATAGGGCCAGATAACATCTCCCCATGGGTCCTGAGAGAGGGAGCAGAGGCACTACATGTACCTCTAACAACAATATTCAATACATCTATCGAAACAGGGAGATTGCCTGAGGCATGGAAGACAGCAAATGTAGTCCTAATCTTTAAAAAAGGAGACAAACATGAAGCACTAAACTACAGACCAGTGTCACTGACATGTATAGTATGCAAAGTCATGGAGAAGATTGTCAGGAGAAGAGTGGTGGAACACCTAGAAAGGAATGATCTCATCAACAGCAGCCAACGTGGTTTCAGGGATGGGAAATCCTGTGTCACAACCCTACTGGAGTTCTATGACATGGTAACAGCAGTAAGACAAGAGAGAGAGAGAGGGGTTGGAGGATTGCAATTTCTTGGACTGCAAGAAGGCATTTGACACAGTTCCACACAAGAGATTAGTGCAAAAACTGGAGTACCAAGCAGGGATAACAGGGAAGGCACTACAGTGGATCAGGGAATACTTGTCAGGAAGACAACAGCGAGTCATGGTACGTGGCGAGGTGTCAGAGTGGGCACCTGTGACCAGCGGGGTCCCACAGGGGTCAGTCCTAGGACCAGTTCTGTTTCTGGTATTTGTGAATGACATGACGGAAGGAATAGACTTCGAGGTATCCCTGTTTACAGATGACATGAAGTTGATGAGAAGAATTCATTCGATCAAAGACCAGGCAGAACTACAAAGGGATCTGGACAGGCTGCAGACCTGGTCCAGCAATTGGCTCCTGGAGTTCAATCCCTTACTAAGATGTCAAGGTGTTTTATCTCCGTTATGCATGCTGTGAAAGTTCTCTGTACATTTTCTAGGTCAGCAATTTCTCCTGCCTTGAAAGGTGCTGTTAGTGTGCAGCAATATTCCAGCCTAGATAGAACAAGTGACCTGAAGAGTGTCACCATGGGCTTGGCATCCCTAGTTTTGAAGGTTCTCATTATCCATCCTGTCATTTTTCTAGCAGCTGCAATTGATACAATGTTAAGGTCCTTGAAGGTGAGATCCTCCGACATGATAACTCCCAGGTCTTCGACATTGGTGTTTCGCTCTGTTTTGTGGCCAGAATTTGTTTTGTACTCTGATGAAGATTTAATTTCCTCATATTTACCATATCTGAGTAATTGAAATTTCTCATCATTGAACTTCATATTGTTTTCTGCAACCCACTGAAAGATTTGGTTGATGTCCGCCTGGAGCCTTGCAGTGTCTGCAATGGAAGACACTTTCATGCAGATTCAGGTGTCATCTGCAAAGGAAGACATGGTGCTGTGGCTGACATCCTTGCCTATATCAGATATGAGGATGAGAAACAAGATGGGAGCGAGTACTGTGCCTTGTGGAACAGAGCTTTTCATCGTAGCTGCCTCGGACTTTACTCTGTTGACTACTACTCTTTGTGCTCTGTTTGTGAGGAAATTAAAGATCCATCTACCAACTTTAACTGTTATTCCTTTAGCACACATTTTGTGCGCTATTATGCCATGGTCACACTTGTTGAAGGCTTTTGCAAAGTCTGTATATATTACATCTGCATTCTTTTTTGTTTTCTAGTGCATTTAGGACCTTTTCGTAGTGATCCAATAGTTGAGACAGACAGAAGCGACCTGTTCTAAACCCATGTTGCCCTGGGTTGTGTAACTGATGGGTTTCTAGATGGGTGGTGATCTTGCTTCTTAGGACCCTTTCAAAGATTTTTATGATATGGGATGTTAGTGCTATCTGTCTGTATTTCTTTGCTATTGCTTTACTGCCCCCTTTGTGGAGTGGGGCTGTCTGTTGTTTTTAGTAACTGTGGGACGACCCCTGTGTCCATGCTCCCTCTCCATAGGATGGTAAAAGCTCATGATAGGGGCTTCTTGCAGTTCGTGATGAACATGGAGTTCCATGAGTCTGGCCCTGGGGCAGAGTGCATGGGCATGTCATTTATGGCCCGTTTGAAGTCATTTGGCATCAGGATAACATCAGATAGGCTTGTGTTAACCAAATTCTGTGGATCTCTCATAAAAAAATTGTTTTGATCTTCAACTCTCAGTCTGGTTAGCAGCTTGCTAAAACTGAGTCATATTGGGACTTGAGTAACTCACTCATTTCCTTGCTGTCATCTGTGTAGGACCCATCTTGTTTAAGTAGGGGCCCAATACCGGACGTTGTTCTCGACTTTGATTTGGCATAGGAAAAGAAATACTATGGGTTTCTTTCGATTTCACTTATGGCTTTTAGTTCTTCCCGTGATTCCTGACTCCTATAAGATTCCTTAAGCTTAAGTTCGATGCTTCCTATTTCTTTGACCAGTGACTCAGTATGCATTTCAGATATATTGGCCTCTTTTAGCCCCTCTGTTATTCTTTTCCATAGCCTGTAAAGAGAGTTCCTGTCTCTTTCTATTTTACATCTACTCCTCCTTTTTCTTAGAGGAATAAGCCTTGTGCATACATCAAATGCCACCGAGTTAATCTGTTCTAGGCATAAGTTGTGGTCTGTGTTGCTTAGTCTATCTTCCCAGCTTATATCGGTTAGGACTTGGTTTACTTGGTCCCACTTTATGTTTTTGTTATTGAAGTTGAATTTGGTAAATGCTCCCTCGTGACTAATCTCATTATGTCGGTCTGGGGCTCCGTGCATACATGTCTGAACCTCGATTATGTTGTGATCTGAGTATATTGTTTTTGATATGGTGACATTTCGTATCAGATCATCATTGATAGTGAAGATGAGGTCTAGTGTATTTTCCAGTCTAGTAGGCTCTATTATTTGCTGATTTAGATTGAATTTTGTGCAGAGATTTAAAAGCTCGTGTGTGTGTGAGTTCTCGTCAGAGCTGACTCCTGGTGTTATCACTACAACAACATTATTTGCTATATTCCTCCATTTTAGGTGCCTTAAGTTGAAATCCCCCAGGAGCAAGATGTTGGGGGCAGGAACTGGCAGATTTTCCAGACAATGGTCAATATTTAACAGCTGTTCCTGGAATTGCTGGGACGTTGCATCCGGAGGCTTGTAGACTACCGCAATGACTAGGTTTTGGTTCTCGATCTTTACTGCAAAAACTTCCACTACATCATTTGAGGCATTAAGCAGTTCTGTGCAAACAAGTGACTCTGTGATGTACAGGCCAACCCCCCCCCTTTTTGCTTGTTCACTCTGTCGCATCTGTATAGGTTGCAACCTGGGATCCATATTTCGTTGTCCAAGGGATACTTTATGTGGGTCTCAGTGAAAGCCGTGAACATTGCATTTGCCTCTTCAAGCAGTCCATGGATGAAAGGTATTATGTTGTTTGCTGCTGGCTTTAGACCCTGTATATTTGCAAAGAAGAATTTCATGAGACTGGAGGTATTGTTGGTACTGGGGGGGGATTTTTTTTCTAGCATTAGTTTCTGTAACTGTTGGTTTGTAGTGGAGGCCATCGATTGTGGTTCCACTCCAGGAATGACTGTATTTGGTGTATGATTTCCGCCATTTCCTACCAGTTTTTTTTCCTTCCTGGCACTAAAAAACCTCTCCTTCTTGAGTGGCTGTGGCTACTCAGAATTTCCCATGGCCTTGATATTTTGTATCTTTTTGTCCCCTTTAGATGGTGTGCCTGGCAATTTAAGTTATAGCACAGTCTTTCCTGTACTGAAGAGGGACACATTTCAGGGTGAAAAAGCTTACAGGAAGGGAGTTTGCAGTTTCCTGTTATCATATGGGCATGGCATAGTTGCACGTCCCATTTGTTTTTCCAGATTTCCCATGCCTGCAGATACCAAGTGCATAGTATGTGCACAGGCTGAGTCAGACTTGACTTTCGATACTATGTTGTTTTCATACTGTCGCTGGGCCTCCCTCCTTATCTGTGCATACTCATTTCTGGCTCTTCTACTAGTCTCTATTTTCCTGGGTCCTTTACCTCTCGTACCTTTTCCATTCTCTGGTGCACTAAGTTTTTGCCTCCGTACACATTCAGGTAAACCAAGGACTCACTTTGGTTTTCCCATTATTTCTATTGCCCTTGGGAACAAAGCTTTCCTCTGCCTCCCTGCATTTTGTTGTTATGTATTCCATCATTTCATTTTCTGACTTTCTTGCCAATTCTCCATCCCACTGAACCTCCTGCAGGAAGTTCCTCATACCTGTGTAGTCCCCCTTTTACAGTTTGGCTTTTCTCATCCAACTCCTGTTACCCTCTCTACTTGTAACTCTATGTATTCACAACACAGAACCATGTGATCACTAGCTCCAAGGGGCCTCTCATAAGTAATGCCTTCAATGTCTGAACTGCTCAGCATGAACACAAGGTCCAGTTTTGCTGGTTCATTCTCCACTCTGGTAGTGTCCTTAACATGTTGATGAATGAGATTTTCCAGTACCACATCAATCATCTTGGCTCTCAATGTTTCAGGACACCCGTGTGGCTCCAGGTTTTCCCAGTCGATCTCCCGGTAGTTGAAATCGCTCATAACCAGTAACTTTGCTCTGCTCAAGTAAGCTCTTCTTACCATCTCAGCCAGTGTGCCCACCATTGCTCTTTTCCTCTCATTATATTCATCTCTTTGCCTCCTGCAGTTCTGTGGTGGATTATACATCACCGCAATGACTATGTTCCCAGACTTAAGTGTACCTATTATGTAGTCCCTTCCTCCAATCTCGTCCATGCCTTACATTTCCTCAAATCTTCATCAGTTTTTTATGATCAGTGCAAGCCTTCCTCCTCTCTGCTCCTTCTATCTTTCCTCAGGATCTGATATGCTGGTGGGAAGATTGCATCTGTTATTGTCTCAGTGAGTTTCGTTTCTGTGACTGCTATGATGTCTGGGGACTTCTCATTGATTCTTTCATGCCACTTCTCATATTCGTTATTCCATCCGCATTCGTATACCAAACCTTCAAATATGTGAGTGCTTGTGCTCGTGTGTGTATGTATCTCGTGTATGTGTTTACTTACCTCTTTCTATTACGGGGTCGATACATAGCTCCTCGTGTGTGTTCGTGTATATGCATGCTTGTGTGTGTGTGTGTGTGTGTGTGTGTTTACTTGCATATGCGCCTATGTGAGTGCGCTCGTGTGTGTGTATGTTTGTGTGTGTTTGTTTGTGTGCACTCTTGTGTGTGTGCATGCATGCTTGTGTCTGCATGTTGCAACCCCTGAATGGGTTACAATGTATATAATGTATATTACCTTTTCATATAATTTTATATTGCTTATATTTGCGATAATAGCTAAATCGTAAATATAATGCTTTATATTATTATTCGACTTAGTTACTTTTGTTAGGTAGGATGTAACATATTATTATGTGCTCATAGTTCAAGTCTTGATTGTCTAACTACTGTAATATCGCTCTTTGCTCGTTTCCCTGCCGGCTTCTCATTGCTGGGCAGCAACTGTCCACGGAGCTATCATGTGATCGAGGGGGGCTGTTCACACCTCACCTGAAGTATTCAGTCTGGTCTAGACTCGCTTGGTGGTTGGACCAGACAAGAAGTGCCTAAATCTCCCTTATTGGCCCTTGTTGGAAGATCGTCTCTGTCTTATTATTGCTGTAGGTTCTGTGAGATTGTTCACAGAACATTGTACATAGTGATTTTCGATGTTGTACTGAGGTTGTCTCTCTTTTAGGCACTCTGAACAACTCAGGTCCTGAGCTGTAGCTTCTGACCTAACTTGTACTGGTATCTGTGTACTGTCACAGTCGGGGATTTTTTTATGCTGAACTTAGATTCAGTAGCATGGGAGTTTACCTGGAGTTTACCTGGAGAGAGTTCCGGAGGTCAACACCCCCATGGCCCGGTCTGTGACCAGGCCTCCTGGTGGATCAGAGCCTGATCAACCAGGCTGTTACTGCAGGCTGCACGCAAACCAACATACGAGCCACAGCCCAGCTGATCAGGAACCGACTTTAGGTGCTTGTCCAGTGCCAGCTTGAAGAATGCCAGGGGTCTGTTGGTAATCCCCCTTATATATGACACTTATTGTATGGTCTCTTAACGTGCTAGTGACACCCCTCCTTTTCATTAGGGGGATGTTGCATCGTCTGCCAAGTCTTTTGCTTTCGTAGTGAGTGATTTTCATGTGCAAGTTCTGTACTAGTCCCTCTAGGATTTTCCAGGTGTATATAATCATGTATCTCTCCCGCCTGCATTTCAGGGAATACAGGTTCAGGAACCTCAAGCGATCCCAGTAATTGGGATGTTTTATCTCCGTTATGCGTGCCGTGAAGGTTGTACATTTTCTAGGTCAGCAATTTCACCTGCCTTGAAAGGTGCTGTTAGTGTGCAGCAATGTTCCAGCCTAGATAGAACAAGTGACCTGAAGAGTGTCATCATGGGCTTGGCATCCCTAGTTTTGAAGGTTCTCATTATCCATCCTGTCATTTTTCTAGCAGATGCGATTGATACAATGTTATGGTCCTTGAAGGTGAGATCCTGCGACATGATCACTCCCAGGTCTTTGACATTGATGTTTGCTCTATTTTGTGGCCAGAATTTGTTTTGTACTCTGATGAAGATTTAATTTCCTCGTGTTTACCATATCTGAGTAATTGAAATTTCTCATCGTTGAACTTCATATTGTTTTCTGCAGCCAACTGAAAGATGTGGTTGATGTCCGCCTGGAGCCTTGCAGTGTCTGCAATGGAAGACACTGTCATGCAGATTCGGGTGTCATCTGCAAAGGAAGACATAGTGCTGTGGCTGACATCCTTGTCTATGTCAGATATGAGGATGAGGAACAAGATGGGAGTGAGTACTGTGCCTTGTGGAACAGAGCTTTTCACTGTAGCTGCCTCGGACTTTACTCTGTTGACTACTACTCTCTGTGTTCTGTTAGTGAGGAAATTATAGATCCATTGACCGACTTTTCCTGTTATTCCTTTAGCACGCATTTTGTGTGCTATTACGCCATGGTCACACTTGTCGAAGGCTTTTGCAAAGTCTGTATATATTACATCTGCATTTTTTTGTCTTCTAGTGCATCTAGGACCTTGTCGTAGTGATCCAATAGTTGAGACAGACAGGAGCGACCTGTTCTAAACCCATGTTGCCCTGGGTTGTATAACTGATGGGTTTCTAGATGGGTGGTGATCTTGCTTCTTAGGACCCTTTCAAAGATTTTTATGATATGGGATGTTAGTGCTATCGGTCTGTAGTTCTTTGCTGTTGCTTTACTGCCCCCTTTGTGGAGTGGGGCTATGTCTGTTGTTTTTAGCAACTGTGGGACAACCCCCGTGTCCATGCTCCCTCTACATAGGATGGTAAAGGCTCGTGATAGGGGCTTCTTGCAGTTCTAGATGAACACGGAGTTCCATGAGTCTGGCCCTGGGGCAGAGTGCATGGGCATGTCATTTATCACCTGTTCGAAGTCATTTGGCGTCAGGATAACATCAGATAGGCTTGTGTTAACCAAATTCTGTGGCTCTCTCATAAAAAATTAATTTTGATCTTCGACTCTCAGTCTTGTTAGCGGCTTGCTAAAAACTGAGTCATATTGGGACTTGAGTAGCTCACTCATCTCCTTGCTCTCATTTGTGTAGGACCCATCTTGTTTAAGTAAGGGCCCAATACTGGACGTTGTTCTCGGCTTTGATTTGGCATAGGAGAAGAAATACTTTGGGTTTCTTTCGATTTCATTTATGGCTTTTAGTTCTTCCCGCGATTCCTGACTCCTATAAGATTCCTTTAGGTTAAGTTTGATGTTTGCTATTTCTCTGACCAGTTTCTCCCTATGCATTTCAGATATATTGACCTCTTTTAGCCGCTCTGTTATTCTTTTCCGTCGCCTGTAAAGGGAGCACCTGTCTCTTTCTATTTAACATATACTCCTCCTTTTTCTTAGAGGAATAAGCCTTGTGCATACATCGAGTGCCACCAAGTTAATCTGTTCCAGGCATAAGTTGAGGTCTGTGTTGCTTAGTATATCTTCCCAGCTTATGTCAGCTAGGACTTGGTTTACTGGGTCCCACCTTATGTTTTTGTTATTGAAGTTGAATGTGGTGAATGCTCCCTTGTGACTAGTCTCATTGTGTCGGTCTGGGGCTCCGCGCATACATGTCTGAACCTCAATTATGTTGTGATCTGAGTATATTGTTTTTGATATGGTGACATTTCGTATCAGATCATCATTGTTAGTGAAGATGAGGTCTAGTGTATTCTCCAGTCTAGTAGACTCTATTATTTGCTGGTTTAAATTGAATTTTGTGCAGAGATTTAAAAGCTCGTGTGAGTGTGAGTTTTCATCAGAGCTGCCTCCTGGTGTTATTACTGCAACAATATTATTTGCTATATTCCTCCATTTTAGATGCCTTAAGTTGAAATCCCCCAGGAGCAAGATGTTGGGTGCAGGAGCTGGAAGATTTTCCAGACAGTGGTCAATTTTTAACAGCTGTTCTGGAATTGCTGGGATGTTCCATCCGGAGGCTTGTAGACTACCGCAATGACTAGGTTTTGGTTCTCGATCTTTACTGCTAAAACTTCCACTACATCATTTGAGGCATTAAGCAGTTCTGTGCAAACAAGTGACTCTGCAATGTACAGGCCAACCCCCCCCCCCCCTTTTGCCTGTTCACTCTGTCACATCTGTATAGGTTGTAACCTGGGATCCATATTTCGTTGTCCAAGTGATCCTTTATGTGGGTCTCAGTGAAAGCCGCGAACATTGCCTTTGCCTCTGCAAGCAGTCCACGGATGAAAGGTATTTTGTTGTTTGTTGCTGGCTTTAGACCCTGTATATTTGCAAAGAAGAATGCCATCAGACTGGTGGTATTGTTGGTTCTGGGGGAGATTTTTTTCCGGCTTTAGTATCTGTATCTGTTTGTTTGGAGTGGAGGCCATTGACTGTGGTTCCGATCCAGAAATGACTGGATTTGGTGTATGATTTCTGCCATTTCCTGCCAGTTTTTTTTTCCTTCCTGATTCTAAAAAACCTCTCTCTCTTGAGTGGCTGTGGCTACCCAGGTTTTCCCATGGCCTGGAAGTTTTGTATCTTTTTGTCCCATTTAGATCGTGTGCCTGGCAATTTAAGTTATAGCACAGTCTTTTCTGTACTGAAGAGGTACACATTTCAGGGTAAGAAAGCTTACAGGAAGGGAGTTTGGATTTTCCTGTTGTCATATGGGCACAGCATTTTCTAGGGTGGCCATAGTTGCACGTCCCATCTGTTTTTTCCAGATTTCCCATGTCTGCAGATACCAAGTGCACAGTATGTGCACAGGCTTGGTTTCCATTTGCCTTGGGTTTCTGTGACTGTATTCCCTGTTGGTGCATGTTTACCTGTCTTATTCCTATCCTCCCTAGCACCAACAATGGAGTTCCCACCAGTTGGTTTTGGTAATATATCCTCACTGTTGCTAGTGGAGTCCTCTTGTTTGCTATTTGCTGTGGTATTTCTAGTTTGCAATATTGGTTTTATCTTATCTTTGACTACACTTGTTTCCCCACTATGGCTCCTGTCCCCTATGAGGTCATTTATATGCATTCCTTCCTGCGTATAATTCCCGACTACCTGGACAAAATCTCCAGCTTCACCATTACTGTCTCCCAGGACAGCACCTCTTTTGTGGAGGATCTGCTGATGGTCCCTACTTAGTGTCATTATATTATCTCCTTGTTCCTGATTCTGTGTCGCAGTTGCTTGTTATTTTGCTATTGGGCTTAGCGGTCGTTTATTGTTCAAGCAAATTGTTCTGATTGCCAGGTGGTCAAGAAGTTAGTCGATGTGAGGACTTTGTCGGTCACTTGTTGAAGTCTAGTCAAGTCTTGAGACATAGTGAACTACTTAGAGCACTTACACACATACACACAAGCTTACTTTTACATATTTGTAATATCTTATTAAATATTAATGTACCAGACGGTACTTAAGACTTATAAATGTGATATGTCCTTTCAGCACAATAATACTGTACACAAGAGAAGTGATTAATATTATTTTGATTACTGTGATTAATTTAATTTAATTTGTATACCTCTAGACTATGATTAATAATTTTTTTTATCACACTGGCCGATTCCCACCAAGGCAGGGTGGCCCAAAAAAGAAAAACTTTCACCATCATTCGAGGGCCTGGGTTCGATTCCCAGCCAGAGTAGAAACATTGGACGTGTTTCTTTCCACCTGTTGTCTATGTTCCCCATCAGTAAAATGGGTACCTGGGTGTTAGTCGACTGGTGTGGGTCGCATCCTGGGACACTGACCTAATTTGCCCGAAATGCCTCCGGAGCATAACAAGGGACTTTCTATATAGTAATATGTCATTGTAATCAGCTAGGACTGTATACCCTGTACATGTACTTGTAGTAAAATAAAGATATTATTATTATTATTATTATCATTCACTCCATCACTGTCTTGCCAGAAGGGTGCTTTACACTACATTTTTTAAACTGCAACATTAACACCCCTCCTTCAGAGTGCAGGCACTGTACTTCCCATCTCCAGGACTCAAGTCCGGCCTGCCGGTTTCCCTGAACCCCTTCATAAATGTTACTTTGCTCACTCTCCAACAGCACGTCAAGTATTAAAAACCATTTGTCTCTATTCACTCCTATCAAACACGCTCACGCATGCCTGCTGGAAGTCCAAACCCCTCGCACACAAAACCTCCTTTACCCCCTCCCTCCAACCTTTCCTAGGCCGACCCCTACCCCGCCTTCCTTCCACTACAGACTGATACACTCTTGAAGTTATTCTGTTTCGCTCCATTCTCTCCACATGTCTGAACCACCTCAACAACCCTTCCTCAGCCTTCTGGACAACAGTTTTGGTAATCCCACACCTCCTCCTAACTTCCAAACTACGAATTCTCTGCATTATATTCACACCACACATTGCTCTCAGACATGACATCTCCACTGCCTCCAGCCTTCTCCTCGCTGCAACATTCATCACCCATGCTTCACACCCATATAAGAGCATTGGTAAAACTATACTCTCATACATTCCCCTCTTTGCCTCCAAGGACAAAGTTCTTTGTCTCCACAGACTCCTAAGTGCACCACTCACCCTTTTCCCCTCATCAGTTCTATGATTCACCTCATCTTTCATAGACCCATCCACTGACACGTCCACTCCCAAATATCTGAATACATTCACCTCCTCCATACTCTCTCCCTCCAATCTGATATCCAATCTTTCATCACCTAATCTTTTTGTTATCCTCATAACCTTACTCTTTCCTGTATTCACTTTCAATTTTCTTCTTTTGCACACCCTACCAAATTCATCCACCAATCTCTGCAACTTCTCTTCAGAATCTCCCAAGAGCACAGTGTCATCAGCAAAGAGCAACTGTGACAACTCCCACTTTATGTGTGATTATTTATCTTTTAACTCCACGCCTCTTGCCATGACCCTCGCATTTACTTCTCTTACAACCCCATCTATAAATATATTAAACAACCACGGTGACATCACACATCCTTGTTTAAGGCCTACTTTTACTGGGAAATAATTTCCCTCTTTCCTACATACTCTAACTTGAGCCTCACTATCCTCGTAAAAACTCTTCACTGCTTTCAGTAACCTACCTCCTACACCATACACCTGCAACATCTGCCACATTGCCCCCCTATCCACCCTGTCATACGCCTTTTCCAAATCCTTAAATGCCACAAAGACCTCTTTAGCCTTATCTAAATACTGTTCACTTATCTGTTTCACTGTAAACACCTGGTCCACACACCCCCTACCTTTCCTAAAGCCTCCTTGTTCATCTGCTATCCTATTCTCCGTCTTACTAATAAATTTATTAAATTTAAATTTCTCTAGTCAGTAGCCTACCAGTTGTAATCCTCAAGCACTATTAATTCTTATTGAATTCTAATGAATAATTGGACAAGGATACTGGCTAATTGTTACGAAAACCCAGTAACAGGCTAGATGCTAGAAGGGCAGTCCTTTCTAGTATTCACTGGAGATCTCTAAGCTTTTTAGAAATTGTGTTTTTTGTAACAAATGGGGACCTGTCCGGGATGCTCTTGATCCAAGGTGTTGGAGAAATTGTCCAGTTTGACCATAGAGCTACTCGAACACTTTCCTAATCTGAAGACTTTGAGTTTAATCTCGTACAACATACTAGGTGGATGTATGTACTTGACTGAGTCTCTTGATCCAAGGAGATGGAAATACTGTTTATGAGCTCTAGCTCTAAGACAACCAACACTAAAATTCCTATTAGTATTATAGTTTCCCATAATCATTCACTTGTAGTACATTTATTTTCGTGATGCATGTCAAAGTGAACAGTTAATTGATACTCTGACTTTGTCTGAGTTAAGTACATTAAAACTTCAGACATGTTGGCAAGTAGCCAAATATCTTGGTGTGATGTATAACAGAAATTACACCGCAGAAACTGTCAGAGCGTTAATTAAAGATATATTGTTTCCTGCTCATACAGAGATGTCTGATTATGATTCAGATACAGAAAGCTTAGTGTCACAATTAGGAAGTATGACTATTTCATGATGTAGAAGAAAGAGCAACTATGGCAGAAGTGTCTGAGCCTAATGAAATTTTGTTCTCGCTCACACCTTCCCGCCTCACTGACACAATAGAACAGAGTGTAGCTGGTAGTATGACTCAGCCTCATACTAGTACCGTGTATGCTTCACCTGTATTTACTTATCCTAGACCAGATCTAGACTCTGTAGGGATGGCTGGACAAGGTGCCCGACCTAAGGACCATCCAGACTCATTCATTAGATTCCTTACTCCTCCATTACCCACTGGTCCTATCTCTCAGGAACAGTTTGAGAGGTTGGAACACCTCATTATGTTGCGGACTGCACAAATAGAGGCACAGAGGAAATTAAACGAAGAAGATTTCCAGAGATAAAATATTCGTCTTGGAAGACAGCAGACTGATAGATCACAAGACACATGTAATGTGCAGAAAGCTGCATCCATGGTTCCTAAGTTTATTGAAAGTGACTTAGACACCTATTTTGATGTGTTTGAGAACCAGGCATGTGCTATGAACTGGCCATGTAAGCACTGCGCTACCTTGTTGCACACAGCTTTGACAGGAAGAGCTCAAACTTGTACTGCTGCTTTACCATTTGCCAAGTACATTAGTTATGATGCTGTCAAACAAACTATTCTAGAGACATATAACTTGTTACCTGTAAGTTATCAACGTGCATTTCGTACGTTACAATGACGACAAGATCAAACTTGCGTAGAGTTTGCTTGCGAGAAAAAAGTTGCATATGAGGGATGGTCTAGATCTGCAAAATGTAATAACTACGACAGCCTAGTTCAGTTGTTACTTCACAAAGAGTTTTACAACTGTATGTCTGCTGATATACAAGAATATCTGATCGATCATACTACCTCGGATATTCTGGAAACTGCAGCATTAGCAGACAACTACGAGATTTCTCACAAACTTGTACGTACTAAAACACACAGAAACAAGGTAACTAAAAGTTGTCCTAGAAGTTGGAAACCTAAATCAGCTGCTCAGTGCCGACCTGATGTACCTGCTACTGTGACTTCTTGTACCTTTACCAGGAAAACTCACAATCCTGAGGTTAGACAGAAATCTGATCACGAGAAGAAGAAAGTTAAATGTACCTATTGTAACAAAAAAGGACATGCTAGAGAGTGTTGCTATAAGTTAGAGATACGAGAAACAGTCGTGAGGCTGGCGCCCCCACACAAGCTGTATCCTCTTCCATGCAACAAAGGCACCAAAATCCTAGTAATACCTCAGATCCTACTGTTTTAATAATATTACTCAGGATAGATGACTAGCATCAGAAAGTGTATCTGATGAAAAGATTCATTCAGCGATGAGTCCTTACTTATCGAGAGGTAAAGTAGGATTTGACGAATCACATCTGAGATAATTACTTTCAAAGACACTGGCAGTTATCTCACATTATTAAGAGAAGATGTACTGCCCATAACTGATGATACCTATTGCAAGATAGATGTATTGTTAGAAGCCTATGGAGGGGCTGTTATAAAAGTACCTCTGCACAAAGTTTACATTGAAACAAGCTATTATACTGGTTATATTTCAGTGGGCATATCCAGTGGAGTATTTCCCATCAGGTCAGTAGACTTGTTGATAGGGAATGATATCTTTCATGCTGGTATATGTAAAGAACCACTTGTGATTGATAATAACACTGATGATAATTATGCCATTGAAGCTTGTAGAGAGAAGCCTATTTTATTTCCTCTCAGTGCAATTACTAGAGCTATGTCAAAGACTCAACAACCATCCTTGACTCCTGTTGAGTTAGTGGATGACAATGATTTGGGCTTGAATATGTTGTTCAGTGATGCTCTGTGCCCAGGATCATTAACACTGACTCCCCCCTGTCATCAACCTAGTCAGGACACAACTGACGTTAAATTTCTAACTCATGATGATTTAATCAATGATCAGTTTATTGGTCAGTCACTGGAAAGACTGAGAGATATAGCAGTTACTGAGAGTGAAGATAAGGATCTCGATAATTGTTACTATTATAGTAACGGTGTACTGATGGAGAGAAATACATGTAAGTTGTCAGCTGATAGTGTTTCCACCACAGTCAAGCATCTCGTAGTGTTACCAGTTACATTTCGTGAACAAGCCATTGATTTTGCTCACAATAGTCCCATAGGAGGACATTTGGGTGTCAAGAAGACACTCGGTAAACTGGCAAAACATTTTACTTGGCCAAAGATGAAGGAAACAGTAGCTGATCATGTGCGACGTTGCCACATGTGTCAAGTGACAGGCAAGCCAACACATACACATCCACCTACACCTCTCACTATGTTCACTGGTAGCAAAGTTCAGTTCATCTGAACTAGAGATTGTTCAGACTTGTTGAAAAGGTTGAAGTTTCTGTTTTCCTCTGCTCCAGTGTTGAGTTATAATTTCAATCTTCCCTTCTTTATACATATAGATGTGAGTATTTATGCAGTTGGTGCTGTGCTGCTCCAACAGTCAACATCCACTGAAGTTCCTGAACCTGTATTCCCTGGAATGCAGGCGGGAGAGATACATGATTAAATACACCTGGAAAATCCTAGAGGGACTAGTACCAAGCAAGCTTGCATATGAAAATCACTCACTACGAAAGCAAAAGACTTGGCAGACGATGCAACATCCCCCCAATGAAAAGCAGGGGTGTCACTAGCACGTTAAGAGACCATACAGTAAGTGTCAGGGGCCCGAGACTGTTCAACTGCCTCCGAGCATGCATAAGGGGGATTACCAATAGACCCCTGGCAGTCTTCAAGTTGGCACTGGACAAGCACCTAAAGTCGGTACATGACCAGCCAGGCTGTGGCTCGTACGTTGGTTTGCATGTAGCCAGCAGTAACAGCCTGTTTGATCAGGCTCTTATCCACCAGGAGGCCTGGTCACAGACCGGGCTGGGGTGGCGTTGACCCCCGGGACTCTCTCTAGGTTAACTCCAGGTGGACAGAGACAGGATGTTCCAGAGAGGGGACACAGAAACAATGGGCAACAATTGTAAGTTCAACACCCAGATGAGTCAAAGGAATGTTTGGAAGTATTTCTTCAGTCATACATCGAGTTTACCTGGAGAGGGTTTTGGGGGTCAATGCCCCCGTGGCCCGGTCTGAGACCAGGCCTCATGGTGGATCAGGGTCTGGTCAACCAGGCTGTTACTGCTGGCCACACGCAACCCAATGTATGAACCACAGCCCGGTTGGTCAGGAAATGACTTTAGGCATCTGCCCAGTGCCTTACTGAAGACAGCCTGTGGTCTATTGGTAACACCCCTTATGTATGCTGGGAGGCAATTGAACAGTATTGGACCCCGGATACTTATTGTGTTCTCTCTCAGTGTACTCATGGCACCCCTGCTTTTCATCAGGGGAATGTTGCATCTCCTGCCAAGTCTTTTGCTTTCATATGGAGTGATTTTCATGTGCAAGTTTGGTACCAATCCCTCCAGGACCTTCCAAGTGTATATTATCATGTATCTCTCTTGCCTGCATTCGAGGGAATACAGATCAAAGACCTTCAACCATTCCCAATAGTTCAGGTGCCTTATCACACTTATATGTGCCATGAAAGTTTTTTGTACTCTCTCCAGCTCTGCCATGTCACCAGCCTTGAAGGGGACCATTAGTGTACAGCAGTATTCCAGCCTAGAGAGCATAAGTGATTTGAAAAGAATCATCAAGGGCTTGGCATCCCTAGCTTTGAAGGTTCTCATTATCCATCCTATCATTTTCCTAGCAGATGAAGTAGATACATTGTTGTGGTCTTTGAAGGTGAGATTCTCTGACATTATCACTACCAGGTCCTTCGCATTACTTTTTTGCTCTATTATATGGTTAGAATTTGTGGTATACCCTGATGCATTTGTAATTTCTTTCAAGTTTTCCATATCTGAGTAGTCGAAATTTTTCCTCATTGAACCTCTTATTGTTTTGAGTGGCCCATTCAAAGATTTGGTTGATGTCTGCTTGGAGTCTCGCAGCGTCTTCAATGGAGGTCACTGCCATGGTGATCGGGTGTCATCCGCAAAGGAAGATATGGAGCTATGGCTTACATCTCTATGTCAGAAATGAGGATGAGGAATAGAACAGATGCGAATACTGTGCCTTTTGGAACAGAGCTTTTTACCATGGCTGCCTGGTACTTTACTCTGTTTACTATTACTCTTCGTGTTGTATTTGTCAGGAAGTTGTAGATCCATCTACCAGCTTTTCCCGTTATTCCTTTAACCTGCATTTTGTGTGCTATTACACCATGGTCACACTTGTCAAAAGCTTTTGCAAAGTCTGTGTATACTACATCTGTGTTTTGCTTATCCTCTACAGCATCCAGGACCTTGTCATAGTGGTCCAGTAGCTGGGACAGTCAGGAGCAACCTGCTCTAAACCAGTGTTGCCCTGAGTTGTGTAACTGATGGGTATCTAGGTGGTTGGCTATCTTGCTTCTTAGAACCCTCTCAAAGATTTTTATGGTATGGGATATTAGTGCTATCAGTCTGTAGTTCTTTGTAATTGTATTTCTGCCACCTTTGTGAAGTGGTCAGGAAGTGGAATAGCCTAGGAAGTGAGGTAGTGGAGGCAGGAACCATACATAGCTTTAAGATGAAGTATGATAAAGCTCATGGAGCAGGGAGAGAGAAGACCTAGTAGCATTCAGTGAAGAGGTGGGGCAAGGAGCTGAGTCTCGACCCTTGTAACCACATTTAGGTAAGTACAATTAGGTGATTGCACACACACACACACACATACACACAGGCAAACAAATACATGCACACACACACATAAGCACACACATATGGTAATGTTTTATTTACAGTGAGCAAAGTCAGGGTATTTTTCCAGAATGGTCTGTAATATACAACTGTGGATAAAATACTTTGACATATCTTGAACATTTCTGCGCATTAATTTTATTACACTCCAATACATAATGACACAGGGTGTGACAATAGTCCATCTAGCAAAGTTTACATTTCGTTTGGTGTACATCTGGTGGTGGTGATTTAACCTGCCAAAGATACTTGTAACCCCGCCAGAGCCGGGCGGTAGTGACATTCAAGAGTCTGCTTATTTTGTTGGATGCACCATAGACATGTGGCTCCTCCTGCATGATAGAATGATGATAGATGGACTGACTTGTGTCAATCTCCTTAAGTCTTAAGTCAATAAAATTCAGTTGAAGTTCTTTTCGTATTATTATTCTCACACTGATAACTGACAAGCCAAGATTGTAATCTATCCCCTCTTTGAAAGCATTCAACTTAGCCAGTTCATCAGTTCTATCATGCATATGAAGACGAATGTAAGATGGAATCCATAGCATGTGAACTCTGACTCCACTGTCCACAATCCTACCATACCTGGAGCTTACCTGGAGAGAGTTCTGGGGCTCAATGCCCCCACAGCCCAGTCTGTGACCAGGCCTCATGGTGGAACAGGGCCTGATCAACCAGGCTGTTACTGCTGGCTGCATGTAATCCAACGTACAAGCCACAGCCCAGCTGGTCAGGTACCGACTTTAGGTGCCTGTCCAGTGCCTGCTAGAAGACAGCCAGGGGTCTATTGGTAATCGCCCTTATGTATGCTGGGAAGCAATTTAACAGTCTTGGGTCCCTGACACTTATTGTGCTGTCTCTTAGTGTGCTAGTTACACCCCAGCTTTTCATTGGGGGGCTGTTGCATTGTCTGCCGAGTCTTTTGCTTTCAAAGAGAGTGATTTTCATGTGCAAGTTTGGTACTAGTCCCTCTAGGATTTTCCAGGTGTCTGGCTTCTGACACAAGCATGCCACAATTTATACTTAATGAGTTGAGAGCATTTATGGATGACAGAGAATCAGTTACAATTAAAGTGTCAACTTTAGACACATGGACGCATTTGAGTGCAAAGAGTATGGCAGTTCTGTTTGAAGGATGGAGGCCCAGTTATTGATGCGTGCTCCAATTTTTTATGAGAGCCATAACTCTGTATGACAACAGCAGCACTACTCCTGGCTGTCTTCAAGAACGCACTGGACAGGCACCACAAGACAGTACCCAACCAACCAGGCTGTGGTTCGTAAGTCAGCTTGCATGCAGCCAGCAGTAACAGCTTGGTTGATCAGACCCTGATCCACCGTGAAGCCTGGTCTCAGACCAGGCCACGGGGGCATTGACCCCCAAAACCCTGTCCAGGTAAACTCCAGGTAAGGCGAAGCTTTGATTGTGATTCAAAAAATATTTTGGGGGGTGCAAATGGAGGAATGGTAGTTTGGAATGGGATAATATTCCATGGAGCGGAGAAGTGCCCTGTTGCCTTACTTGACAAAGATCATGTATCTGGTTCATGTGGAGGGTGGGTTCAGTTTTTTCGATCCATCTGGAGGGGTGTTCACCACTGCTGAGGAAAATTTAAAGAGCTTCTGTGCAGCAGTTTGAATGGACATGACTGAGCATATTAACCCCAATTAGAATATTTCTTTCAGTAACACGATCTCTGATGCTTTGAATCTGAAAGGCTGCCTCCAGAGATACACCCATTGCCCGAAAGACACCCAAAGCCACTGCTCGGGAGATCGGAGAGGGATCAGGACATCTCAAGACGATCCAGATTCCACGGCAAACTACCCCACCGCCAAGAACCTTAATGGAATGAAATGGACCCTGGTACCCTTACACCTACCTAGGAACTAGCATGCCTGTGGGAAGAAACCCAAAGGCCAAAAAGACAAAGGGAATAAGGGAGGGGTGGGGAGAAGGAGGAAAGGAAAAAGAGAGGATGGGGATAATGGGATAGAAAAGGGGGGATTGGGAGATAATTAGGTTCGGTCTGAGGAAGGAGACAAACAGGTTTAATTCGTCAGACCAAGAGCCTCTTCACCACGTCAAGGAGCCCCCCCTTGAAGAGGGGGGGGGGAAATTGGACGTGTTTCTTTACACTAGTTGTCTATGTTCACCCATCAGTAAGATGGGTACCTAGGAGTTAGTGAACTGGTGTGGGTTGCATCCTGGGCCAAGGACCTAATTTGCAGGAAATGCTCAGCATAATAAGGGGCTTTCTATACAGTAGAATGTCACTGATGTCAGCTAGGCCTGTATACCTTGTACATGTACTTGTAGTAATTAAAGATATTATTATTATTATTTTTATTAGTAACATATTTCACTCTCAACACTGTTATGGTACATTCACTTTATATATTCTGATGAGTTTAAAACTAAAATATTCCTTTAACATTCAACACTAACATTTTTTATCTCTTGTATGCATTCTCATATGTGTCACAAGATTGCCTTTTTGACTAAAACATTTCAGACACTCTGAACATTGATATGGTTTATCTCCTGTATGCACTGTCATATGTCTCACAAGCTTGCTTTTCTCAGTAAAACATTTCAGACACTCTGAACATTCATATGGCTTATCTCCTGTATGTACTCTCATATGTGCCACAAGACGGCTTTTTACACTAAAACATTTCAAACACTCTGAACATCGATATGGTTTATCTCCTGTATGTACTCTCATATGTGTCACAAGACTGATTTTGTGACTAAAACATTTCAAACACTCTGAACATTGATATGGTTTATCTCCTGTATGTACTCTCATATGTGTCACAAGATCGCTTTTGTGACTAAAACATTTCAAACACTCTGAACATTGATATGGTTTATCTCCTGTATGTACTCTCATATGTGTCACAAGACTGCTTTTTACACTAAAACATTTCAAACACTCTGAACATTGATATGGTTTATCTCCTGTATGTACTCTCATATGTGTCACAAGACTGTATTTTACACTAAAACATTTCAAACACTCTGAACATTCATATGGTTTATCTCCTGTATGTACTCTCATATGTGTCACAAGACGGCTTTTTACGCTAAAACATTTCAAACACTCTGAACATCGATATGGTTTATCTCCTGTATGTACTCTAATATGTGTCACAAGATTACATTTTACACTAAAACGTTTCAAACACTCTGAACACTGATATGGTTTATGTTCTTTATGCTTTTCCATATTTTTTAAACAATGGTATTTCATTTAAAATATTTTAGTCATACAACATTGGTATAGTTAATCTTCCTTATGTGCTCACATATCTATTTCAAGATAGTTTTTTCAACTATTTTGGAGACTGAAAACACAGTTTTCCTTATGAACATATTCCCATGTTAAGATTTATTTAAGCAAAACTTTCCCTACTTATAAGCACTAATAAAGTTTATATTGTGCATTAAAACACTATCATAATTTTTGTTTTGTGTGTTAAAAGAGTAATATATGTAGTGGAACACTGCAGATACACTCAACATCACTTTTATTATTATTTTATCTTGTTTTTATACAGATTTTTCTGAAAATTATTAATTACAGTATTACCAGCATGTATTTTTCTATTAACTACCATGCATATTTAGCTAGAATTCCCAATATCAAAAGTAAAATTGTTTAATTAGGAATACTTAGGTAGTTAAAAATTTACGAGGATAACAGATGTTGCCTTTCTTGTAGTACTGAAGATATAATGTCTGGCAAGACAGAACTTGGTAATCTTCCACAAAATATTTCTGCAATAGAAACATGAGTCAGTATAGAACAATATTCCACAATTAACAACAACACATACTCAACAAGGAAAGAATTTTTTCCTACTAACACGTTTCACTAAATAAAATTGTCACTTTTAACCCATTCACTGTCAGTCCCATATTATTACGACTTAGAAGCCAGTGTCAATCCCATAGTACTATGCAAAAATTATAGTAGCTTTCAATCTTGCAGGAGATAGCTGGTAGGCCTACATATGAGAGAATGGGTCTGAGTGGTCAGTATATATAGCATAAAAAAATCCTGCAGCACTCAGTGCAGGAGAAAAAACTGGGACCGAGTTTTTGGTTAAAACAGCATATTTGTGGTGTATTTTTGTATGGTATTTATGGTTGTATTCTCGTTTTCTTGATGTTATTTGACAGAATGGAAGACATATTACAGAAATAGAGATGATTTTGAGTGGTTAACAAACAAAAAGTAGCTTGAAAGTGAACTCAAATTAGTACAAATGTTTGATTTTTGACGATGTTCAGGAGTAAACAAATTCTTTCATGCATCCAAGACACGTCAACTGGTGGGTTTAATATGCTTCCACAAATGTACTAATATTATTTATATCATTTTTACACTAATGCAGTAGTCTGCATGACAGTAAATTTTCAATTTTCATTATGGAAAGCAAGTGTAATATAAAAGGGGCCTGGAGACATGACTAATAAACAGACACAATGTTACTTCAGTGCTAGGTATGACTGTAATGTTTATTCTGGACCCTATTTTGAAATTGGCCTTTCTTCAATTTTGTATGAAATTGGTGAAATTACCAATTTCTGATCACTTTACTGGGTGGAAGAAAAGGAGTTCTAATGAAACTGCTATAAGTTTGGTCGACTGGAACAATGGATTAATATTATAATCAAATAAAGTACTAAATTGACAAGGGCCATGCTGTGCTGGCAGGCAGAAAATAGTGCCAGAGATATATAAACAGCTAGGTGGAGAGATCAGAAGTGAGGGGAGAAAAGGGCTGGAAGGGATGCTAGGGTCTATTTGTCAAAGTTCTTATAGTAAAGCAGCTTATGACAAAAAGTAAAATCATTATAGCAAGTCAAAGGCAGTGCCATCTGTAAGAAGGGAAGATAAGGTAAGAGCAATAAGGCAGTGGTGTTGATGGAGATAAATCCTGCGAGCTCGCTGGTAAACTGGGAAATTCACAAGAAAGTGAAAAACTAAAATAGAGGCATGACAAGCCTCACAGAGAGGGATAGGGTATCATTCCATGAGATACCCATAGGTAAGGAGAGTAAGGTCGATGCGGAGATGGGAGAGCACAGTTCCTGAGTATGGCAACAGTAGTAACAAGATGGCCACAAACCCAAAAGTGGTTTAATAGAGTGCAATTTGTTATTGTGCATGTTCGACCACTGTTGCTGCCAAAAGCCATGAAAAGGGTAGAGATGATGGTAAAATAATCCCTGAATGGAATACCTCTATAGGAAACCAGATGATCATGCACTACAGACCGTGCAGCAGCATCCACCTGTTCATTGCCTTGTACATCAACATGTGCTGGAACCCAACAGAAAAAGAAGTCCTTGTTTTTACTATCTACACAGCGTGAAGTTGAATATGAAGGACCAATGGATAAGGGAAATCAAATTGTTAAATGGCCTGTAAAGCACTGAGGGAATCCAAAATGATAAAAAAAGCCAATGGAGACATATGTAATATGGAGAAGCACTATAAGGATGACATACAACTCAATGGTAAAAATACTAGCTGAGTCTAACAAATGACCCTGGACAACATCGTCAGGGAACACCACCGTAAACCCAACACCGTCAGAAGATTTAGAACCACCTGTATAAACAGTTACAGCATGAACATGCGACCAGAAGTGATCAAGAATAAGAGAGTGAGGAGCAGTCATAGGTAGAAGAGCTTTGGCACACAGCAGTAGGGGAGAACAGACACAAACCATTGGAACCTCCCAAGGAGGAAGGGAAAAGACAGATGCTATATGAACATACAAGGGAGACAAGTGAAGAGAAGACCTGAGTGAGTGAAGACCTAGGAAAACAGATGGATTAAGCAGGGGTGCCGATCAATTAATGGGCTTCTACTAAAGTCTGAGACAAACCTATACATAGAAGAAACCCGAAGGTCATGAGAGTGGACAAAGTAATGAAGGCAATGAGTATCATGACAATTGGCTAAGAACATTCACCTCAGCATAGAGGCTTTCAACAGGGGATGAATGAAAGGCAACAAGGCATAAATGATGAATGGGATCTAACTTAGAAAGAGTTGCAGGAGATGCTGCAGAATAGACTTGGTTGCCATAATCCAGCTTTGACAAGATTAGGGTGGAATACAAATGGTGGTAGAGACCGGAGATCTGTAGATGACATATTGATAAATTAGACACATGTGCAACTCTTGGGTATCTTTACTGACCGGAGATCTGCTCCCCACAAACAATGTGCAACAATTTTAAGGAGGATCAGCCAACCATGGCAAGCTGCCTTCAAAGAGGAAATGTGAGGTTTCCATGTCAACCAGTGATTGAATACAAGGCCAAAAAACTTAACTGTATCACATTCTGGGATACGTGATCCGTGCAAATACAATAGAAAATCTGGGACAAGAGGACATCTAGTGAAGGTAATAAAATGGGTTTACACACTAGAAAATTTAAATCTATGAATGGGGGCTACTAAGAGGTGACAGTCAGCACCTGTGTAATCTATGGTGAAGTCATCCACATGAAGCAAAAACCAAATATGTGAGGGAAGAATGGAAGGTAGGTCATTTATAGCCAAGAGAAAATGGGCAGTGCTAAGGACACAACCTTGTGGGACTTCCTTGGCCTGAACAAAGTCAGAGGAAAATGAGATGCCAACACGGACACAAAAATGTCTTTCAGATAAGAAAGCAGCAAGCAAGGTTGGTAGATTAATGTGGAGGCCTAAGGAGTGGCCCTGAGCTTAGATGTTATACCTTCAAGTGCTAGGATGGAGTATTTATTAGCAAAGGCATTTTGTACATAAGTATCTAAGTGGAGCAAGAGGTCAAAATTAGAATGGCCCTTGCAAAACCCACAATTGTTAGTCTCAAAATATAACACCAGACATCTATTCACCATTCGTTCCATCACCTTGCAGACTATACTGGTCAGAGCAATGGCACAATAGTGAGAGATATCAAGCCCTGAAGTGCCTAGTTTGCAAAACAATAGTACAATGAAAGATTTCCATTGTTGATGAAGAACCCCTCACATCCAAACAAGATTGAAAAGATGCAAAAGGACTGTAAGGGCTGTAGAATGCAGATGCTGTAGCATATGGATATGAATATCATCAGGCCCAGTTTCCCATGACCAGCAAGCGGAAAGTCTGGACCCTAGCTCTAAAAGAGTAAAAGGTACATTATATGGCTCCAACCCATTAGAAGAGAAATCCAAGGGTGACTGCTCCTTGGCAGACTTTGAATCAAGAAATGAGGGACAGAGGTGAAGCCCTTGGGAGACACAAAAAACAGTTCTTGATTTCCATGGCAACTTCAAGAGGCTCCACAACACTAACACCAGCAACCTACAAAACAGGAGCTGGGCCTGGAGTGTACTTGCCGTACAACTTCCATACCTTCTTCCAAACCGCATACATAGGAGAAGTCGAGGTAAAGGTAAAAACATAGTCTTCCCAACAAGTGCATTTAGCATTGCATATGAATGGCAAGCAACTGCCCTTGCCCGCTTAAAATCCAAAAGATGATCTGCTGTCCAATTACATTGATAACAGCCCCATGCAGCATGTTTCAAATGCATTGCAGGGCACACACTGGAGACCACCAAGGCACACATGTCTGAGAATGCCTACCTAAGGTATGAGGAATGGAACTTGCCACTGCAGTCAAAACTAAGGTCGAAAACTGGTGCACCAGCTCATCAATAGATGACAAAGAAGGGACCCCACAAAGTGGTAATATGAGAATATAAGCCCCAAATCACTTGTCCAAATTGCTAATGGGGGCAAAGAGGTGGGCTGGAATACAAGGTAGAAGTAAGAATAATAGGAAAGTGATCACTGTCATGCAAATCTGGGAGAACATACCAAGCATAATCAAGTGCAATTGACGAGGAGCAGATAGAATGATCAATGCAAGAGAGACACTGAGTGAGAGTCAAAATGAGTCAGAGCACTCGTAAAAAAACATGAAGAGGATGAGAAGTGATAAGAATCTCCAACTGATCACCACGAGAGTCACTGTGGGAAGCTCCCCAAAGATGATGAATGTTAAAATCACTTAATAACAAGATAGGCAGTGACAGAGAAGAGGTCAAGAATGCAATATCAGAGATACAGAATGCACAGGAGAGAAAACTGTATACATGTACCACCTATGCAGATAAATATAGGATGCAGTATAATGTGGCAGAGAACAAAGACCTGTTGAAACGGTATACCAATATACACAAGTAGTGCACTCTCATTAAAAGTTTCATCAGGAAAGGGATCAGAAGAATGCAACAGCACATACCCCAAATCGGGACAGATAACATAAGAACATAAGAAAGAACACTGCAGCAGGCCTACTGATCCGTGAGAAGCAGGTCCATGTTCCCCCTTCTGGATTATCCCAATGACCCACCTAGTCAGGTCACTTCCACTTAAGGGAGGAGCACGGCATCAGACCTAGTAGCACAAGCTAGTCAGGTCGAACTCACACCCACCCACACCCACTCATGTATTTATCTAACCTATTTGTAAAACTACACAATGTCTTAGCTTCTATGATGGTACTGGAGAGTTTGTTCCACTCATCCACAATCCTATTACCATCCAGTTCTTTCCTATATCCTTCCTGAATCTGAATTTTTCTAACTTGAAACCATTGCTGTGAGTCCTGTCTTGTCAGGAAATTTTCAGCATGCTATTTACATCCCCTTTATTTATTCCTGTTTTCCAATTATACACCTCGATCATATTCCCCGTAATTGTACACCTTTCGAGAGAATGCAGATTTAGGGCCCTCAGTCTATCCTCATAGGAAAGATTTCAAATACATGGAATCAGTAAAATGTATGGTCTAGTAGGGTCAATGAAGCCAATGTGTGGAGGCAACAGAAAGCATATAAGGAAGGAGGACTTGGAATGAAGTGAGAGAAAATATTGCTGCAAGGGTTGTGTAAAATAATAAGGGGCAGGAGGCACACAGGTGTCCATTGAGGGTTTCGTCTCTTCAATATAGTGTCAATATAGTGTCAAGTGTCTCAGTGGATAAGGAAGATGGCAATGCCATGAGATTAGAGACAGGAGAGATAGAGCAAGTAGAGATTAGGGAGGCTATGGAGGGAACCAAAGAGGTTTGAGAGGGGAAAGGAGTATGATCCTGGAGAAATGTGCCAACAAGGAGAGAAAAGTCCTGCAGTGGAACAGGAAAGGAAGAGGGGATGGGGAAGAAGTCTGGGAGGAACAGAAGTGACCACACAAATGGTGATTGAACCTCCACCTTCATGTGAGAGTTAGAAACAGGTTGAGAACTTGGCACTGAGGCCGAAAAAAGGAATCTGTTGGGGAATTGTAGGCACTGGAGAAATGCAGAGAGACTTAAGAGACAGGTTCAGCTTGACAGGTGACAGGTTCAGCTTGACAGGTGATAGGTTCAGCTTGACAGTTGATAGATTCAGCTTGACAGGTGATGGGTTGAGCTTGACAGGCGATAGGTTCAGCTTGACAGGTGATAGGTTCAGCTTGACAGGTGATAGGTTCAGCTTGACAGGTGATAGGTTCAGCTTGGCAGGTGATAGGCTCAGCTTGGCAGGTGATAGGTTCAGCTTGACAGGTGACAGGTTCAGCTTGACAGGTGGTAGGTTCAGCTTGACAGGTGATAGGTTCAGCTTGACAGGTGATAGGTTCAGCTTCATAGGTGATAGGTTCAGCTTCACAGGTGATAGGTTCAGCTTGACAGGTGATAGGTTCAGCTTGACAGGTGATAGGTTCAGCTTCACAGGTGATAGGTTCAGCTTGACAGGTGATAGGTTCAGCTTGACAGGTGATAGGTTCAGCTTGACAGGTTATAGGTTCAGTTTGACAGGTGATAGGTTCAGCTTGACAGGTGATAGGTTCAGCTTGACAGGTGATAAGTTCAGCTTGACAGGTGATAGGTTCAGCTTGACAGGTGATAGGTTCAGCTTGACAGGTGATAGATTCAGCTTCAAAGGTGATAGGTTCAGCTTGACAGGTGATAGGTTCAGCTTCACAGGTGATAGGTTCAGCTTGACAGGTGATAGGTTTAGCTTGACAGGTGATAGATTCAGCTTGACAGGTGATAGGTTCAGCTTGACAGGTGATAGGTTCAGCTTGATAGGTGGTAGGTTCAGCTTCACAGGTGATAGGTTCAGCTTGACAGGTGATAAGTTCAGCTTGACAGGTGATAGGTTCAGCTTGACAGGTGATAGGTTCAGCTTGACAGGTGATAGATTCACCTTCAAAGGTGATAGGTTCAGCTTGACAGGTGATAGGTTCAGCTTCACAGGTGATAGGTTCAGCTTGACAGGTGATAGGTTTAGCTTGACAGGTGATAGGTTCAGCTTCACAGGTGATAGGTTCAGCTTGACAGATGATAGGTTCAGCTTGGCAGGTGATAGGTTCAGCTTGACAGGTGATAGGTTCAGCTTGATAGGTGGTAGGTTCAGCTTGACAGGTGATAGGTTCAGCTTGACAGGTGATAGGTTCAGCTTGACAGGTGATAGATTCAGCTTCACAGGTGATAGGTTCAGCTTCACAGGTGATAGGTTCTGCTTGACAGGTGATAGGTTTAGCTTGACAGGTGATAGGTTCAGCTTCACAGGTGATAGGTTCACCTTGACAGGTTATAGGTTCAGTTTGACAGGTGATAGGTTCAGCTTGACAGGTGATAGGTTCAGCTTGACAGGTGATAGGTACAGCTTGGCAGGTGATAGGTTCAGCTTGACAGGTGATAGGTTCAGCTCGACAGGTGATAGGTTCAGCTCTCGACAGGTGATATGTTCAGCTTGATAGGTGGTAGGTTCAGCTTCACAGGTGATAGGTTCAGCTTCACAGGTGATAGGTTCAGCTTCACAGGTGATAGGTTCAGCTACACAAGTGACAGGTTCAGCTTGACAGGTGATAGGCTCAGCTTGACAGGTGATAGGTTCAGCTTGACAGGTGATAGATTCAGCTTCAAAGGTGATAGGTTCAGCTTGACAGGTGATAGGTTCAGCTTCACAGGTGATAGGTTCAGCTTGACAGGTGATAGGTTTAGCTTGACAGGTGATAGGTTCAGCTTCACAGGTGATAGGTTCAGCTTGACAGATGATAGGTTCAGCTTGGCAGGTGATAGGTTCAGCTTGACAGGTGATAGGTTCAGCTTGATAGGTGGTAGGTTCAGCTTGACAGGTGATAGGTTCAGCTTGACAGGTGATAGGTTCAGCTTGACAGGTGATAGGTTCAGCTTGACAGGTGATAGATTCAGCTTCACAGGTGATAGGTTCAGCTTCACAGGTGATAGGTTCTGCTTGACAGGTGATAGGTTTAGCTTGACAGGTGATAGGTTCAGCTTCACAGGTGATAGGTTCAGCTTGACAGGTTATAGGTTCAGTTTGACAGGTGATAGGTTCAGCTTGACAGGTGATAGGTTCAGCTTGACAGGTGATAGGTACAGCTTGGCAGGTGATAGGTTCAGCTTGACAGGTGATAGGTTCAGCTCGACAGGTGATAGGTTCAGCTCTCGACAGGTGATATGTTCAGCTTGATAGGTGGTAGGTTCAGCTTCACAGGTGATAGGTTCAGCTTCACAGGTGATAGGTTCAGCTTCACAGGTGATAGGTTCAGCTACACAAGTGACAGGTTCAGCTTGACAGGTGATAGGTTCAGCTTGACAGGTGATAGGTTCAGCTTCACAGGTGATAGGTTCAGCTTGACAGGTGATAGGTTCAGCTTGACAGGTGATAGGTTCAGCTTGACAGGTTATAGGTTGTTTGACAGGTGATAGGTTCAGCTTCACAGGTGATAGGTTCAGCTTGGCAGGTGATAGGTTCAGCTTGACAGGTGATAGGTTCAGCTTGACAGGTGATAGCTTCAGCTTCACTGGTGATAGGTTCAGCTTCACAGGTGATAGCTTCAGCTTCACAGGTGATAGGTTTAGCTTCACACATGATAGGTTCAGCTTCACTGGTGATAGGTTCAGCTTCACAGGTGATAGCTTCAGCTTCACAGGTGATAGGTTTAGCTTCACACGTGATAGGTTCAGCTACACAAGTGACAGGTTCAGCTTCACAGGTGATAGGTTCAGCTTGACAGGTGATAGGTTCAGCTTCACAGGTGATAGGTTCAGCTTCACAGGTGATAGGCTCAGTTTGAAAGTAAAAACCAGAAAAGAATTAGAGACTGGGTGACCCCATGTGACACAGCACCAGAAAAGCTGGTAGGCAGGAAGACTGCTATTATGCAGTGTGCTACAGAAAAAAATTATATAAAATAATGCTCCATAGTTCTGGGATTGAACTGAAACCAAACATGTACTATTATTCCTGGTCAGTTAGTGTGGCCAGAAAAGGAGTAGATGAGGTGTGTGCAGTAGGTTACCCACAGCATTATTATTATAATCAAAAAGAAGTGCTAAGCCACAAGGGCTATACAGCGCTGCAGGGCAGGAAGGAAACAAGGGCATCAGGTGGCAAAAGGGAGATGGATGAGTAATAGGTTACGGATAACAGCGGGGCAGTGGATGATGAAAGGGTAAAGGGCAGCAAGAGACTGAACTAGAAAGGGCTGAGGGGAGTGCGAAAGGTATCATCATCAGAGTTTGTGGAGTAAATCAGTAAACATTAGTCTCCCTGCTCTTCCAAACATTTCACAATAATTCATTGTGTTTGGTGCTTGTAGATTGAGTGTGGCTGGAGTGGTAGAGGCAGTGATGGAGGCAATGGTATTTAATAACATACATGTTATTAATAATATGTACTATTATTATTTATAACATGTTATTAAATACATACATGTTAATAATAATACATGTTATTAATAATAACAATAATAATAATAACTGGCAGCCAGCCCTCCCACCCGCCACTCACACACTCAGTCAGTCAGTCTCCAGCCACTGTGCTAGTCAGTCATTGCTGTTTGTGTGGTGGTGAAAGTATGTCTCATGCCATGCAGTTACACTCCATATAATCATCTCCATTCAACTGTCATCAGTAACTGCATGTAATATCAATAGAGAAATAAAGAATTATAATTTAAATTTTTTTAATCATCACAAGTCATCAGAGTTCGTCTGCCTTACGAGTGGTGAGTGTTTTGTTTGTTCATTATTTATTAAACTACAGTATAAATAATGTCAACTCATTGATGACTGCTAATAATAATAATAATAAATACGAGGGTTGAAGCAGTGGGTGGTAGAGGCATCGTCAGTCAGTATGGCTTTGTTTATGCTGGAGTGAGTATTATCCTCTGCGCTCTTCCAAACATTTCACAATAGTTCATTGTGTTTGGTGCTTGTTGATTGACTGTGACTGCTACATAATTAACCATGGGCCCAAATAAATTTTGGTAAAGAAACTGAGAAGCATGAAAGGATTGAAGAAAGAAATTATATAAAAATACGAGGCAGTGGTGGAGGCAGTACAATATTTTACGATATTCTCAGGTATGTATTTTATGATTGTTCATGAGAACATAAGAAAGGAGGAACACTGCAGTAGACCTGTTGGCCCATACTATTCAGGTCCTTCACAAATCCAGCCCAATAACAGAATAAATGCTACCCAAGCAATAAGCTTTGAACATTCTATTTACTCTCATACAAGACCCATTCAAATCCAACCACCTCTCACTTGTGTATTTATCCAACCTAAATGTGAAGCTACCCAAGGTTTTAGCTTTGATAGGACCTTGGGTAGCTTTAAAAAGAGATTGGACAAATATATGAGTGGGAGGAGCATGTACGTATATACATGTATATACATAGATTATTTCATTTTATTATTTTATTATATTTCCCTGCAATATATTGGGGCACCAAACATTCGCGATTTTTCAACATTCACGGGGCTCTTGATCCCCTAACCCCCACGAATGTTGAGGGAGACCTGTACTTGGGTAACATAAAAATAGGTTGGACAAACATAGACTGGAAAGAGGCAGCTTGTTTCAGTGTTCACTCTCTGTAATGTGCTTAGTGTAGTAAAACAGGAGAGACTATGTGATGGCAGGGTTTACTGTTTTCAGGAGGATTCTTGCTAAGACTTCGGAAATTGTGAAACTGCCGTTGTTTTGTTTAATTGTATTCAAAACAGCGATCAGTGCTGATTTGAGGCACTTTCGTCAGCGGAAATTAGTTTCTTTGATCACTAATTGGGCGTCTCTGAATTTCATGAGATGATTAGTGGAATTTCGGTGTTGTACACAGGCATTGTTCACGTTATCATTCCTACATGCGTAAATGTGTTCATTGAGGCGGGTGTCGAGGTTTCTTGTTGTTTCACCTACGTAAATCTTGTCACAGCCTCCACAGGCTATAGTGTAAACTCCTGCATTGACTGGTTCGTGATGCTTGGATTTTGTCCTGGTTAGACTACCGAATTTGTAGTCCTGAGTTTCTTGACGAGGAATGTACATACATTCACCAAACATTCACTGAGTTACATTTTCCTCCTTTTTTCATCAAAGACTGCAAGAAAAGAGCTCTTAATATCTTTAATTCTCCACGCATCAACACCACTCCCAACAAAGTTATAATTCTTCCCAACAGCCAGGTTGCATTGAACGTCTCAAAAGTACTTTCACAAGCTAACACCAGAGTCGCCATCGCTTCTAGCACTTCAATCAAGGATCTAACCAGGACAAAATCCAAGCACCACGAACCAGTCAATGCAGGAGTTTACACTATACCCTGTGGAGGCTGTGACAAGATTTACGTAGGTGAAACAGCAAGAAACCTCGACACCCGCCTCAATGAACACATGGCTTTACGTGTTTCTCTTTCGAAAATCACCTCTTTCAGCAGACTTTTGGACTTCCCATGGGTTCGCCACTCAGTGCGGTCCTGGCGAACCTATACATGGAACATCTAGAAGCCGAACGTTTCTCCACCATTATTCCTTCGTCTGTCACCTGGCTCCGTTATGTTGACGACATTCTCCTCATAACTCCTAAACGCTTCAACGTTCAAGCTCTCCAAGACAAGCTCAACCAGGTCGAGCCTTCAATCCAGTTCACACTTGAAGAAGAAGTCGACAACACTCTTCCTTTCCTTGATGTAGGAACGATAACTTGAACAAAGCCTGTGTACAACACCGAAATTCCACCAATCATCTCATGAAATTCAGAGACACCCAATTAGTGATCAAAGAAACTAATTTCTGCAGACGCAAGTGCCTCGAATCAGCACTGATCGCTGTTTCGAATACAATTAAACAAAACAACTGCAATTTCACAATCTCCGAAGTCTTAGCAAGAATCCTCCTGAAAACAGTAAACCCTGCCATCACATAGTCTCTCCTGTTTTACTACACTAAGCACATTACAGAGAGTGAACACTGAAACAAGCTGCCTCTTTCCAGTCTACATTTGTTCAACCTATTTTTATGTTACCCAAGTAATAGCGTTTATATCCTTTTACTCATGTACGAATTAATTGCTCTACCATATTGTATTACTTTTGTCACTACTACTACTACTACTACCATTAGTGAACATCGAAATTGTACCTCACTAGTATTGCACCTCATTCTGAGCCTTTATATACCCTCTGTGTCCATGTATTGTTTGTAATGGCTTGATAAAGCTCCTGGAGAGTGAAACGTTGCCACAATAAAATGTCACATTAGTTGCATTTGTGTCCTTTTACTTTACATATGTTATAGAAGCCACTATTCTGTTTGAAGTTGTCGGATATAGAAATAAGTGATGATTCCAGGATTCTTCGGTATTGAGTGTTGTCTTCTGTGGCGATAAGTCTTGAGTTTCTTTAGTTTATCAAGTGGTTGTGTGAATTATGGTGTTGTACACAGGCATTCCTTGTGTCGTCAGACCTGCTTGCGTACTGGTGTTCTGAAATACGTGTTTGGAGGTCCCTTGATGTTTCGCCCACATATAATTTGTTGCAGTCATTACAAGGGATTATGTATACCCCTGCAGAGGGTGGAAGCTTGTCCTGTCTATCACTGGTAATGTCCTTGATGGTCGTGGTTGAGGAGGTAGATACTTGGAATGAGGTATTGGAAAAGATGTTGGAAACATGTTTGGCAATGGAGTTGGTGGGGAGGACTATGTATCTCTTCTCGGTAGTGTCTTCTCTGGGTGTGTTGAAGATGTTTAATGCCTGTCGTCTGCAGTCTCTGATGAAGTGACGAGGATAGTGGAGTTTAGAAAATACTTGTTCAATTATCGTGCATTCTTCTTCAAGAAACTCATTGCTGCAGATTCTGAGTGCACGCAGGAAGAAGCCTATAATTACACCAAGTTTAGTTTTGGTGTCGTGGTGAGAGTAGAAGTGGAGAAGATCGTTTTGGTTGGTGGGTTTTCGATAGACTTTAAAACGAAGTTCGTGGTCAGCTTTGCAGAGCAGAACATCAAGGAAAGGAAGAGTGTTGTCGACTTCTTCTTCAAGTGTGAACTGGATTGAAGGCTCGACCTGGTTGAGCTTGTCTTGGAGAGCTTGAACGTTGAAGCGTTTAGGAGTTATGAGGAGAATGTCGTCAACATAACGGAGCCAGGTGACAGACGAAGGAATAATGGTGGAGAAACGTTCGACTTCTAGATGTTCCATGTATAGGTTCACCAGGACCGCACTGAGTGGCGAACCCATGGGAAGTCCAAAAGTCTGCTGAAAGAGGTGATTTTCGAAAGAGAAACACGTAAAGCCAACACATAGTTCAACAAGGTCAATGAAATCGCTGGCTGGAATGGGAAGATCAAGTGAATCGTCAATTTTCCTGCGCAAGAGATCGATGGCAAAACATCAAGGGACCTCCAAACACATATTTCAGAAAACCAGTACGCAAGCAGGTCTGGTATGTGGTATTTTGCCATGTCATATGTGGTATTTTGCCATGTCATATGTGGTATTTTGCCATGTCATATGTGGTATTTTGCCATGTCATATGTGGTATTTTGCCATGTCATATGTGGTATTTTGCCATGTCATATGTGGTATTTTGCCAAGGAGAGGAGTTGGAAATGAATGGTTGTCCAGGGCAATTGGTGTCAATTGCTGGCTGGACAAATACTGTAAGGAAAATGCGGTAACATTCATTGACAACTGGGACCTCTTCTATGGCAGAAATGACATGTATGCCAGGGATGGGGTTCACTTATCTAGGTCTGAGGTGGTAGCACTGGCAACTGCAGTGGAGGGAGCAGTTAGGACTTTAAACTAGGAATAGTTAGTGGTATGGGTTTTGGCAGGAAAACAGTGAAGTCCCAGTGTAGTAATATTACGAGTTCTAGGGGAACTAGTAATAAGCAGAACGAGGTAGATATTGAAAAGCCAGGGACTTTGGGTGATAAGGACAGTAATAGGTTTAGTAGAAAAACAGAAATGAGCAGGAAGGCTAAAGAGAAAGGAGAGTCTTTCAATGTTTATTATGCTAATTGCCGTAGTGCTAGGAATAAGATGGACGAGTTGAGATTAGTTGCTAGTGCAGGTAACATTGATGTATTTGCCTTAACTGAGACGTGGTTTAATTCAAAAAGTCGGGACATGCCTGCGGAATGTCATATTCAGGGTTTTAAATTGTTCCAAGTAGATAGAAGTATCGGGAAGGGGGGTGGGGTGGCATTGTATGTCCGAGATCGCTTGAACTGTTGCATAAAAACGGGTATTAAGTCTGAAGTAACACATACAGAGTCTGTTTGGATAGAATTTTCAGAGGGGCATGAAAAACTGATTTTAGGAGTGATATACCGTCCCCCAAACTTAGATAGGGACCAAGGGAGACTACTATGGGAGGAAATTGTTAAGGCCACAAGGCACGATAATATAGTAATTCTAGGAGACTTTAACTTTAGTCATATTGATTGGAATTTCTTGACTGGGAATTTAGAATCATACGACTTCTTAGAAGTAGTTCAGGATTGTTTTTTGAAGCAGTCTGTGACAGAACCTACAAGGGGAAATAACCTGCTTGACTTAGTTATGGCAAACAATGAATCCCTTGTTAATAATTTAGAAATTTCAGAGGAACTGGGTGCTAGCGACCACAAATCAATTACATTTAGCATTGAATGGAAGTACGATAGTAGCGATAACTCAGTAACAGTCCCAGATTTTCGCTTAGCAGATTACGATGGGCTTAGAGAACACTTATCATCTGTTGACTGGGGTAACGAAGTGAGCTATCAGTATGACAGTTTTCTGAACACTATACATGCTGCTCAAAGAATGTTTATCCCATATAAAGAAATTAGATCATATAGAAATGACCCAAAATGGATGAATAATAGGCTCAAATATCTACTAGGGCATAAGAAAGGAATTTATAGGCATATCAAAAGAGGTGAGGGTCATCTTATGAATCAGTACATTGACATTAAGAGGGACATTAAAAAGGGGATAATAAAAGCTAAAAGGGACTATGAAATTAAAGTTGCTAGGGATTCTACAACTAACCCAAAAAGTTTTTTCCAGGTCTATAGAACAAAAGTTAGAGATAAGATAGGTCCTCTTAAAAATAACTATGGGAACCTTACTGACAAAGAGAATGAAATGTGCTCGATTTTTAATAATAATTTTCTCTCAGTTTTTACACAGGAAGACACTAACAATATTCCAGTAATTAATTTTTATAATGGGCTAGAAGATAAATTATGTAACATCACAGTCACTAGTGAAATGGTTGTGAAGCAGATAGACAGACTGAAGCAAAATAAGTCGCCGGGTCCTGATGAGGTTTTTTCAAGGGTTCTTAAGGAATGCAAAATGGAACTCTGTGAACCATTAACTAATATTTTTAATTTATCTCTTCAAACAGGTGTAGTGTCTGATATGTGGAAGATGGCTAATGTAATTCCTATTTTTAAAACAGGGGACAAGTCGTTACCGTCAAATTACCGCCCAATAAGCCTGACCTCAATTGTAGGCAAATTACTAGAGTCAATTATAGCTGAGATTATAAGAAGCCATCTCGATAAGCATAGCTTGATTAATGATACTCAGCATGGATTCACAAGAGGCCGGTCTTGTCTAACTAATTTATTAACTTTCTTCAGTAAAGCTTTTGAGGCTGTTGACCACGATAAAGAATTTGATATTATTTACTTAGATTTTAGTAAGGCTTTTGATAGAGTTCCGCACCATAGACTGTTAAAGAAAGTGGCAGCTCATGGCATTGGGGGAAAAGTGCTCTCGTGGATCGAGTCATGGCTCACTGACAGGAAGCAGAGAGTGTCCATAAATGGGGTTAAATCCGAGTGGGGATCTGTAACAAGTGGCATTCCACAGGGATCAGTCTTGGGCCCGTTGTTGTTTATAATATATATCAATGATCTTGATGAGGGAATTACTAGTGATATGAGCATATTCGCCGATGACATGAAGATAGGTAGGATAATTGACTCAAACGTAGATGTTATGGAACTTCAGGAAGATTTAAACAAACTCTATTCATGGTCAGAAAAGTGGCAGATGCAGTTCAATGTAGATAAATGCAAGGTTCTGAAGCTCGGGAGTACCCATAACCCTAGGGCTCTGGTGGCCTGGTGGCTAACACTCTCGCTTCACACGGTGAGGGCCTGGGTTCGATTCCCAGCCAGAGTAGAAACATTGGACGTGTTTCTTTCCACCTGTTGTCTATGTTCCCCATCAGTAAAATGGGTACCTGGGTGTTAGTCGACTGGTGTGGGTCGCATCCAGGGACACTGACCTAATTTGCCCGAAATGCAGAGCATAACAAGGGAGTTTCTATATAGTAGTATGTCACTGTTGTCAGCTAGGACTGTATACCTTGTACATGTACTTGTAGTAAATAAAGATATTATTATTATTATTATAGTACTTATAAGTTAAATGATGTAGAACTTAGCCATACAGATTGCGAAAAGGACTTGGGGGTTATGGTGAGCAGCAACCTTAAACCAAGACAGCAATGCCTAAGCGTACGTAATAAGGCAAATAGATTACTGGGATTTATATCAAGAAGTGTAAGCAACAGAAGTCCAGAGGTCATACTGCAGCTTTATACATCATTAGTAAGGCCTCACCTAGATTATGCAGCTCAATTCTGGTCTCCATATTACAGAATGGACATAAATTCGTTAGAAAACATTCAGCGTAGGATGACTAAATTAATACATAGCATTAGAAATCTTCCTTATGAAGAAAGATCGAAGACTCTTAAGTTACATTCACTTGTTAGACGAAGAATGAGGGGAGACCTGATCGAAGTGTATAAGTGGAAGATAGGTATTAATAAAGGGGATATTAATAAGGTCTTGAGGATGTCTCTCTAAGAGAGAACCCACAGTAATGGATTTAAATTAGATAAGTTTAGATTTAGAAAGGACATAGGAAAGTATTGGTTTGGAAATAGGGTAGTTGATGAGTGGAACAGTCTACCTAGTTGGGTTATTGAGGCTGGGACTTTGGGTAGTTTCAAATTTAGGTTGGATAAGTACATGAGTGGGAGGGGTTGGATTTGAGTGGGACTTTCACATCAGAGCTTATTTCTTGGGTGGCATAGAAAATTGGGTTGGGCAAATGTTTTGTTAGTGGGATGAATTGTAAAGGACCTGCCTAGTATGGGCCAACAGGCCTCCTGCAGTGTGCCTCCTTTCTTATGTTCTTATGATGACACAAGGAATGCCTGTGTACAACACCGTAATTCACACAACCACTTGATAAACTACAGAAACTCAAGACTTATCGCCACAGAAGACAACACTCAATACTGAAGAATCCTGGAATCATCACTTATTTCTATATCCGACAACTTCAACCAGAATAGTGGCTTCTATAACATAGCTGAACCACTTGCCAAGAAACTTCTTCATCACTATCCCACATAAGAACATTGGAATAGAAGAACACTGTAGAAGGTCTGCTCACAAACTTATCCAATCTCCTTTCCAAGCTACCCAAGATTTTAGACTCTATAACCCTACTTGGTACATCATCAGATGCAGCATTCTCCACCTGACCTCAGTATTCTGAACCTGACTATAAATACTCGCGTCCCTTCCACCCCAGGTAGATCTGTTTGTGACTTGAAAAAGCTCACTGTGTGGGCGAAACGTAGTCAATAAAGGATCACATTATACTGCATATGTGTTTATATTTCCATTGTGTCGGTATTTTATACCATTTATTTCCCTCTCACTCGTGTATTTATCCAACCTAAATTTGAAACTACCCAAGCCATAGCTTTTAGAACACAAGAAAGGAGGAACACTGCAATAAGCCTGTTGGCCCATACTAGGCAGGTCCTTCACAAATCCAACCCACTAGCAGAACAAATGCTACCCAAGCAATAAGCTCAGGTGCAAGTCTGACTCAAATCCAACCCCTCTCACTCATGTACGTATTTATCCAGCCATAGCTTTTAGAACATAAGAAAGGATGAACAGTTCAATAGGCCTGTTGGCCCATACTAGGCCAGTCCTTTAAAATTCATCCCACTAGCAAAACATTTGCCCAACCCAATTTTCTATGCCACCCAAGAAATAAGCTCTGATGTGAAAGTCCCACTCAAATCCAACCCCTCCCACTCATGTACTTATCCAACCTAAATTTGAAACTACCCAAAGTCCTAGCCTGAATCACCGAGCTAGGTAGACTGTTCCCCTTATCAACTACCCTATTTCCAAACCAATACTTTCCTATGTCCTTTCTAAATCTAAACTTATCTAATTTAAATCCATTACTGCGGGTTCTCTCTTGGAGAGATATCCTCAAGACCTTATTAACCCTTTGACTGTCGCAGCCGTATATGTACGTCTTACGAGGTACCGTGTTTGACGTATATATACTCATAAATTCTAGCGGCTTCAAATCAAGCAGGAGAAAGCTGATAGGCCCACATGTGAGAGAATGGGTCTGTGTGGTCAATGTGCACCATATAAAAAAAATCCTGGAGCACGCAGTGCATGAGAAAAAAAAACTCCGACCGTTTTTTTTTATTAAAATGCCAACTTTGTGGTCTATTTTCATATAGTATTTATGGTTGTATTCTCACTTTCTTGGTCTCATTTGATAGAATGGAAAACATTTTATAGAAATAGAGGTGATTTTGATTGATTTTACTATAAAAAGAACCTAGAAATGGAGCTCAAAGTAGGGAAAATGATTGATTTTTACCAATGTTCAAAAGTAAACAAATGATGCCATTTTCCAATAAATGCCCAATTAGCCATTCTAATATGCAGTCACGAATGGGTTGATGTTATTTATACAATTATTACAGTATTGCAGTAGTCCGCATAATAGTAAGTCTTCTATTTTTTGTTTGAATAAAAATTCAAAATAGAAAGCAAGAATAATATCAGAGGGGACTGGAGATGTGACTGATGAACAAAGAAAATGTTATTTTAGAGCCAGGAATGTCTGCATTGTTCATCCTGGACCTTATTTTGAAATTGTCATATTTTTTAGTTTTCGTGAAATTGGCCAAATTCCAAATTTCTGACCACATTATTAGGTAGTTGAAATCGGTAAATGGGCAGTTTCTTGTGCTCAATCGATAGAAAAAATGGAGTTCTAAAGCAATAGCTATGAGTTTGGGCGACTGGAACAATGGAATTAGCTGAAAATAGGGCTCAAAGTTGGCGAAAAAGCCGATTTGTAAACATCGCTGAGGTCGCTAACGTCGCTAGAGCATAATTCCGTCAGTTTTCCATCAAATTTCGTTTTTTTGGTGTCATTACAATCGGGAAAAGATTCTCTATCATTTCATAAGAAAAAAAATTTTTTTTTTTAAATTTTGCGACACCAGGAGACACCTCAGGATTGGGGGTTGCGACAGTCAAAGGGTTAATATCCCCTTTATTAATACCTATCTTCCACTTATACACTTCGATTAGGTCTCCCCTCATTCTTCGTCTAATAAGTGAATGTAATTTAAGAGTCTTCAATCTTTCTCCATAAGGAAGATTTCTAATGCTATGTATTAATTTAGTCATCCTACGCTGAATGTTTTCTAACGAATTTATGTCCATTCTGTAATATGGAACATAAGAACATAAGAATGGAGGAACACTGCAGAAGGCCTACTGGCCCATGTGAGGCAGGTCCTTATCAAAACGACTACTACCTAAAGCTTCCCTAGAAATAACTCCCGTACCAAATTACACCAATCAAACCCAACCCCTCCCACTCATATATTTGTCCAGTCTCTTCTTAAAGCTACCCAAGGTCCTAGCCTCTATCACCCCACTGGGAAGACTGTTCCACGCATCTACAACTCTGTTAGAAAACCAGTACTTACCTATGTCCTTTCTAAATCTCAATTTATCCAACTTAAATCCATTATTCTTGGTTCTTACCTGGTTTGACACCCTCAGTACTTTATTAATATCTCCCTTGTTTATGCCCATCATCCACTTATACACTTCAATGATATCTCCCCTCATTCTACACCTCTCCAGAGAGTGGAGATTTAAGGCTTTGAGTTTATCTTCATACGGGAGGTTCCTTACATAGTAAATCATTTTAGTCATTCTTCTCTGTATGTTCTCTAATGAGTCTATATCCATCCTGTAGTAAGGGGACCAAAACTGAGCAGCACAATCCAAATGAATCCTCACTAGTGATGTATAGAGCTGTAAAATAACTTTTGGACTTCTGTTACTTATACTTCTTCAGATAAATCCAAGTAATCTGTTGGCCGTGTTGTGCACACTAAGGCACTGTTGTCTAGGCTTTAGATTTCTGCTTACCATGACTTCCAAGTCTTTTTCACATTCTGTATGATCAAGCTCTACTTCACCTAGATTATAGCTTCGAGGGTTATTTTCATTACCAAGGGCAAGTACCTTACACTTATCCACATTGAACTTCATCTGCCATTTTTCAGACCAAGACATTAATTTGTCCAAATCGTCCTGGAGTTCATTGATATCCTCCTCAGAGTGAATTATACGGCCTAGCTGAAGGGGGTAGGGGAGTTTCGGTGGGAGGAAATAAATGGGATTAAATCTGGAGTATCTGAGAGAGTTAGAGCAAAGGAAGGGATAGCAGTAATGTTGAATGATCAGTTATGGAAGGAGAAAAGAGAATATGAATGTGTAAATTCAAGAATTATGTGGATTAAAGTAAAGGTTGGATGCGAGAAGTGGGTCATAATAAGCGTGTATGCACCTGGAGAAGAGAGAAATGCAGAGGAGAGAGAGAGATTTTGGGAGATGTTAAGTGAATGTATAGGAGCCTTTGAACCAAGTGAGAGAGTAATTGTGGTAGGGGACCTGAATGCTAAAGTAGGAGAAACTTTTAGAGAGGGTGTGGTAGGAAAGTTTGGGGTGCCAGGTGTAAATGATAATGGGAGCCCTTTGATTGAACTTTGTATAGAAAGGGGTTTAGTTATAGGTAATACATATTTTAAGAAAAAGAGGATAAATAAGTATACAAGATATGATGTAGGGCGAAATGACAGTAGTTTGTTGGATTATGTATTGGTAGATAAAAGACTGTTGAGTAGACTTCAGGATGTACATGTTTATAGAGGGGCCACAGATATATCAGATCACTTTCTAGTTGTAGCTACACTGAGAGTAAAAGGTAGATGGGATACAAGGAGAATAGAAGCATCAGGCAAGAGAGAGGTGAAGGTTTATAAACTAAAAGAGGAGGCAGTTAGGGTAAGATATAAACAGCTATTGGAGGATAGATGGGCTAATGAGAGCATAGGCAATGGGATCGAAGAGGTATGGGGTAGGTTTAAAAATGTAGTGTTAGAGTGTTCAGCAGAAGTTTGTGGTTACAGGAAAGTGGGTGCGGGAGGGAAGAGGAGCAATTGGTGGAATGATGATGTGAAGAGAGTAGTAAGGGAGAAAAAGTTAGCATATGAGAAGTTTTTACAAAGTAGAAGTGATGCAAGGAGGGAAGAGTATATGGAGAAAAAGAGAGAGGTTAAGAGAGTGGTGAAGCAATGTAAAAAGAGAGCAAATGAGAGAGTGGGTGAGATGTTATCAACAAATTTTGTTGAAAATAAGAAAAAGTTTTGGAGTGAGATTAACAAGTTAAGAAAGCCTAGAGAACAAATGGATTTGTCAGTTAAAAATAGGAGAGGAGAGTTATTAAATGGAGAGTTAGAGGTATTGGGAAGATGGAGGGAATATTTTGAGGAATTGTTAAATGTTGATGAAGATAGAGAAGCTGTGATTTCGTGTATAGGGCAAGGAGGAACAACATCTTGTAGGAGTGAGGAAGAGCCAGTGAGTGTGGGGGAAGTTCGTGAGGCAGTAGGTAAAATGAAAGGGGGTAAGGCAGCTGGGATTGATGGGATAAAGATAGAAATGTTAAAAGCAGGTGGGGATATAGTTTTGGAGTGGTTGGTGCAATTATTTAATAAATGTATGGAAGAAGGTAAGGTACCTAGGGATTGGCAGAGAGCATGCATAGTTCCTTTGTATAAAGGCAAAGGGGATAAAAGAGAGTGCAAAAATTATAGGGGGATAAGTCTGTTGAGTATACCTGGCAAAGTGTATGGTAGAGTTATTATTGAAAGAATTAAGAGTAAGACGGAGAATAGGATAGCAGATGAACAAGGAGGCTTTAGGAAAGGTAGGGAGTGTGTGGACCAGGTGTTTGCAGTGAAACATATAAGTGAACAGTATTTAGATAAGGCTAAAGAGGTCTTTGTGGCATTTATGGATTTGGAAAAGGCATATGACAGGGTGGATAGGGGGGCAATTTGGCAGATGTTGCAGGTGTATGGTGTAAGAGGTAGGTTACTGAAAGCAGTGAAGAGTTTTTACGAGGATAGTGAGGCTCAAGTTAGAGTATGTAGGAAAGAGGGAAATTATTTCCCAGTAAAAGTAGGCCTTAGACAAGGATGTGTGATGTCACCGTGGTTGTTTAATATATTTATAGATGGGGTTGTAAGAGAAGTAAATGCGAGGGTCTTGGCAAGAGGCGTGGAGTTAAAAGATAAATAATCACACATAAAGTGGGAGTTGTCACAGTTGCTCTTTGCTGATGACACTGTGCTCTTGGGAGATTCTGAAGAGAAGTTGCAGAGATTGGTGGATGAATTTGGTAGGGTGTGCAAAAGAAGAAAATTGAAAGTGAATACAGGAAAGAGTAAGGTTATGAGGATAACAAAAAGATTAGGTGATGAAAGTTTGGATATCAGATTGGAGGGAGAGAGTATGGAGGAGGTGAATGTATTCAGATATTTGGGAGTGGACGTGTCAGCGGATGGGTCTATGAAAGATGAGGTGAATCATAGAATTGATGAGGGGAAAAGGGTGAGTGGTGCACTTAGGAGTCTGTGGAGACAAAGAACTTTGTCCTTGGAGGCAAAGAGGGGAATGCATGAGAGTATAGTTTTACCAACGCTCTTATATGGGTGTGAAGCATGGGTGATGAATGTTGCAGCGAGGAGAAAGCTGGAGGCAGTGGAGATGTCATGTCTGAGAGCAATGTGTGGTGTGAATATAATGCAGAGAATTCGTAGTTTGGAAGTTAGGAGGAGGTGCGGGATTACCAAAACTGTTGTCCAGAGGGCTGAGGAAGGGTTGTTGAGGTGGTTCGGACATGTGCAGAGAATGGAGCGAAACAGAATGACTTCAAGAGTGTATCAGTCTGTAGTGGAAGGAAGGCGGGGTAGGGGTCGGCCTAGGAAAGGTTGGAGGGAGGAGGTAAAGGAGGTTTTGTGTGCAAGGGGCTTGGACTTCCAGCAGGCATGCGTGAGCGTGTTTGATAGGAGTGAATGAAGACAAATGGTTTTTAATACTTGACATGCTGTTGGAGTGTGAGCAAAGTAACATTTATGAAGGGGTTCAGGGAAACCGGCAGGCCGGACTTGAGTCCTGGAGATGGGAAGTACAGTGCCTGCACTCTGAAGGAGGGATGTTAATGTTGCAGTTTAAAAACTGTAGTGTAAAGCACCCTTCTGGCAAGACAGTGATGGAGTGAATGATGGTGAAAGTTTTTCTTTTTCGGGCCACCCTGCCTTGGTGGGAATCGGCCAGTGTAATAAAAAAAAAAAAAAAAAATCTTTGTATCATCAGCAAATTTACTCATGTCACTCATAATCCCTTCATCAAGGTCATTAATGTAAATTATGGACAAGAGAGGGCCTAAAACTGATCTTTGTGGAATGCCACTAGTGACTAATCCCCATTCAGATTTCACTCCATTAATGGTAACTCTCTGCTTTCTATTGGTAAGCCATGCCTCAATCCATGCTAGAACTTTATCTCCTATACCATGAGCTGCCACTTGTGAGGTACTCTATCGAAGGCTTTACTAAAATCCAAATAAACAATATCATATTCCTTATCACTGTCAACTGCCTCAAATGTTCTATTGAAGAACGTCAATAAGTTTGTCAGGCAGGAACGACCTCTCGTGAATCCATGCTGAGATTCATTTATCAAGTTATGCTCTTCAAGGTGACTTCTGATAATGTCAGCTATAATTGATTCTAATAACTTGCCCACTATAGATGTCAGGCTTATTGGACGGTAATTTGAAGGAGTGGACTTATCCCCTGATTTGAATATAGGAACCACATTTAAATCTAGTTATACTCTAATTCTTGTAAACAACTTATATAACACCTTAGTGCAATTACAATTGAGAGTCTTGTGCCTTTTTTATATTATTAGATTAAACTCAGTTGTACTATAGTCAATACCAAATTCATTATATTAGACCATATTGCAATTACTAGTGAGAGACTGGTGCTATTTTTAATTTGTATTTTTATATTATTAGATTAAATCTAGTTGTACTATAGCTCATTCTAGCTCAAAACATAGACTCCACAAAAGTCATTATATTAGACCTTAGTGCAATTACAAGTGAGAGTCTTGTTCTATTTTAAATTTGTATTTTTATATTACTAGTTTATACCTAGTTGTACTTTAGTTCATTCCAGCACAACACATAGACAACATCAACTTCATTATGTGTAGTAGTGACTATACTCTATATGACCAAAATACTCTAGCTATATACTTATCCAAGCTTCCCACCACTACAGATATCAGTACTAGAACTCAACACATAACTCAGGATATAAATAACCATAATTTAAACCTAGAAGATGATTGATCACATTGACCCTGATCTAAACCTCCATAATCTGACACCCAATCAAAACCTATTGGAAAGTAACTGCCTTTATTACACAGCATCACAAGCCAGCACTATCCTAAACAATGCTAAAAGCCTATCAGTACTTAACTACAACATCAGGTCCTTAAGCAAACACTATGATGACCTCCTGGCACTCCTTGAATCACTAAACACACCCTTCTCCTGCATTATTCTTACTGAGACCTGGCTTAAGCAGGACACAATAGATATCTACCCTCTACCAGGATACACAGCAATTCACAACTGCAGACCAAACCAAGTTGGGGGTGGTATTGCAATCTATTACTCTAACCAATTATCTTGTCTTAGCACCACTTGCTTTAGTGATGAATATGGGGAATACATTTTTGCTAATTTTACTGTAAAAAAAACCTTAAGACACCTATAACAATCGGTGCCATTTACCGGATAAATCACACAAACATCCCAAATTTCAGTGAGAAATTAAAGTCACTAATAACAAACAGACAAATGAATAAGCACCACCTTCTCTTAGCTGGAGACTTCAACATCAACCTTGGCTTACTCGATGATCAGCCTGTAACTGATTTCATCAACAATATGAACAACACACTTCTCATACCAACAATAACTAAACCAACCAGGCTCACTGAGACAAGTGCAACCATAACAGACCACATATGGACCAATATACTAGCCCCCCTTAAATCAGGGATAATCACAGATAGCACTACAGACCACTACCCTACCTTCCTCCTGACAAACATTAATAAACCACCACTTGAATACAACAAAGTCTCATTTAGACTCCATGACGAGGCCTCAATAAGGAAGTTCACAACTGACCTAGAGATTGTTGACTGGCCTACAGAATTCTCCAAGGCCAATGGTATTGATGACTGGACAGACATTTTTCTTAACAAATTACTTAGACTATACAACAAACATTGTCCTATAAAAACGAAACAGATCACAAACAAACGGCGTGGTTGCCCATGGCTAACCAGCACCATTCTGAAATCCATTGACAAGAAACACCAATATGAAAAGCAATATAGACAGGGCTTAATACACAAAGATATTCTTAAACACTATTCATCAGTTCTCACCAACGTAATAAAGAAAGCCAAACAACTATACTACTCCAGTAGATTCACAGACACTAGAGGAGATATAAAAAAAGACCTGGAAAACACTCTCTCAGATTCTAGGGACCCACAAACTGAGAAAAACCAAGAATATTGTCCTAACTAAACCTAATGAAACACCACTACATCCCACTGACACAGCTAACAAGATAAACGACTTCTTCTCAACCATAGGATCTAATCTCGCCATGCCGGGGACTACCTAGATGGGAATTTCCCAAATTCCTTCTATCTTGCACCAACTGAGCCCTCGGAAGTCACCGAGATTATAAAGTCACTTAATAACAACTCAGGGAATCTGTCTAATGTCCCACCATTACTGTACAAGCGAGCGGCCCATATCCTTTCGCATGCTATTTCATTACTTTTTAACAAGTCACTAGAAACTAGCACCTTCCCGAAACTACTCAAGATGGCAAGGGTTACACCAATACATAAAGGTGGTGACCCTACAGACTTAAACAACTATAGGCCAATATCAAACTTACCATTGTTATCCAAAATCTTTGAGAAACTCGTGCACAGGAGACTATATTCATTTATAACAGCACAAAACATACTCAACCCCTGCCAATTTGGATTTAGGAAAAATAAAAGCACTAATGATGCAATCATAAAAATGCTAGATCTGCTTTACACAGCATTGGAAAATAAGGAATATCCACTAGGAATTTTTATTGACCTAAGAAAAGCTTTTGACACAGTAGACCACGACATCCTACTCCACAAACTTGACCATTACGGTATAAGAGGCCATGCACTTAAGAACATAAGAACATAAGAAAGGAGGAACACTGCAGCAGGCCTGTTGGCCCATACTAGGCAGGTCCTTTACAATTCATCCCACTAACAAACATTTGACCTACCCAATTTTCAATGCTACCCAAGAAATAAGCTCTGATGTGCAAGTCCCACTCAAATCCAACCCATCCCACTCATGTATTTATCCAACCTAAATTTGAAACAACCCAAAGTCCTAGCCTCAATAACCCAACTAGGTAGACTGTTCCACTCATCTACTACCCTATTTCCAAACCAATACTTTCCTATGTCCTTTCTAAATCTAAACTTATCTAATTTAAATCCATTACTGCGGGTTCTCACTTGGAGAGATATTCTCAAGACCTTGTTAATATCCCCTTTATTAATACCTATCTTCCACTTATACACTTCGATCAGGTCTCCCCTCATTCTTCGTCTAACAAGTGAATGCGCTTGCTTATTTCAAATCTTACCTTACTAATAGGTATCAGTATGTTACCATTAAAGACACAGCATCAACAACACAGCCACTTGATACTGGAGTTCCGCAGGGAAGTGTCCTTGGTCCACTGCTCTTCCTCATATACATCAATGATCTTCCAAACGTATCCCAATACCTGAAACCCATTCTCTTTGCTGACGACACGACTTATGTCATCTCTCACCCTAATCTTGCCACCCTCAACACCATTGTTAACGAGGAGCTGATCAAAATATCGACTTGGATGACAGCCAATAAACTTACACTTAACACTGACAAAACCTACTATATTATGTTTGGTAGCAGAGCAGGAGATGCACAAATTAACATTAAGATCGACAACACTCTAATTACCAGACATAATGAGGGCAAATTCCTAGGCTTATACCTTGACAACAACCTGAATTTCAGCACCCATATCCAACACATAACCAAAAAAGTATCCAAAACAGTTGGGATCCTCTCCAAGATACGATACTACGTGCCGCAAAATGCCCTTCTCACACTATACCACTCACTTATTTATCCATACCTCACCTATGCTATTTGTGCTTGGGGATCAACTGCAGCAACACACCTAAAGCCAATAATAACCCAACAAAAAGCTGCAGTAAGAATAATCACTAAATCCCATCCCTGGCAACACCCCCCCCCCCCACTCTTCATAGATCTAAACTTACTCCCTGTTCAGTACATCCACACTTACTACTGTGCAATCTACATCTACAGGACCTTAAACTCCAATATCAACCTTGACCTAAAACGCTTTCTTGATAGTTGTGACAGAACCCACAGCCATAACACCAGACACAAACATCTCAACGACATTCCCCATGTCCGACTAAACCTTTACAAAAATTCAATGTATGTCAAAGGCCCTAAAATCTGGAACACCCTACCTGAGAACTCTAGAACAGCAGACACATTCATCACCTTCAAAACTACCATTAGAAAACATCTTATCTCCCTGATAAATCCCATCAACTAACTACATGAATACCACCTGGTGGTTCACACTTACACTCGCCCATTTGACCATAAACAGAAATATTAATCTCAATCTTAAAATAATGAATCCTATGATACTCCAATACTGAAACTATGTACTGTGCCAAAACAAAAGCATTCACATTGCTAAACTCACAAACTAGTATTTAGTCACTTAGCCATAATACCAACTTACCTCATAATTTGTAATATTTTAAAATAAAGAATTAAACTAAGTCTGCCCGAAATGCCTAGCCATGCTAGGCGTTCTAGTGGTACACTCTGTAATCATTATTTAACTACATGTAAACCACACAACAACCAAATTCTGTAAATTCAACATTGTAATCTTTATAGAGAATAAACTTTGAATTAGCCATCTTCCACAACTCTGGCACAACACCGGTAAGGATGGATGCATTGAATACACTCGTTAATGGCTGACTAAGCTCCATCTTGCATTCCTTAAGTACCCTGCAAAACAACTCATCGGGTCCCGGGGACTTATTTTGTTTCAGTTTGTCTATCTGTTTAATAACCATGTCCCTCGTGGCAGTAATATTAGTTAACTTAAATTCATCAGGAACTAAATAATTGTTAATTACTGGAATCTCATTTACATCTTCCTGTGTAAAAACTGACAAAAAATAGTCATTAAATAAGGAACACATTTCCAGTTCATTATCCGTCAGCTGTCCATTCCCAGTTTTCAGAGGTCCTACTTTTTCCTTTACCTTCGTCCTATACACTTGAAAGAACCCCTTTGGATTAGTCTTTGATTCATTAGCAACTCTAATTTCATAGTCACGTTTAGCCTTTCTAATCGCCTTTTTTACTTCTCTTTTAAGCTGAACATATTGGTCAGTAAGGTTATCCTCTCCTCTTCTGATGTGCCTATAAATTCCCCTTGTCTCCCCTAATAGATGCTTTAGCCTCCTGTTAACCCATTTGGGATCATTATTATTAGACCTAATTTCTCTCTGGGGAATGTATATACTCTGGGCACTGTGTACATTATTAAGAAAACAATCATAAAAGCAGATCCCTTCATATTCATTAGTATGATTATCGTCAATAAAATCATTAGCTAGATAACCCCAATCAAGATTAGACAGATGTTCCCTAAGTCCATTATAATCAGCAGAACGAAAATCAGGGATTTTTACTGTATTATCATTATTCTTGCATTCCCAATTAATGCTAAAAGTGATGGATTTGTGATCACTTGTGCCAAGCTCTTCAGTGATCTCCAGATTATTCACGAGTGTTTCCTTATTTGACAAGACTAGGTCTAGCAAATTATTACCCCTGGTAGGCTCAGTTACGCTCTGTTTCAGAAAACAGTCCTGAACTGTTTCCATAAAGTCACTGGACTCGAGATTACCTGTCAAAGAATTCCAGTCAATTTGACTAAAGTTAAAGTCCCCTACTATGACTATGTTACTGTGTCCAGAAGCCCTAACAATTTTGTCCCAAAGAAGTTGTCCCAGTTGTCAATGAATGGTACTGCATTATCCTTACAGTGTTTATCCAGCCAACAATTAATACCAATTGCTCTAGACAACCATTCATTACCAACACCTCTTCTTGGCAAAATGCCACGTATAACAGGGTGCCCCCCCCTTCTTCCTAATTATGTCTATAGCTGTCCTGAACTTTCTAACTAAATCCTCACTTCTACGCTTGCCTACATCATTGCCTCCAGCACTGAGGCAAATAATAGGATTGATCCCATTACCGTTCATGATGCTGTCAAGCCGGCTAGCAATGTCCTCCATCCCAGCCCCAGGAAAGCAAACCCTCTGTCTCCTACTCCTGTCCTTCAAGCAGAATGCCCTATCCATGTATCTAACCTGGCTATCCCCAACAACAACAATATTCTTACCTTCCTTGTTGTCGTTCGTCATGACGATCCCAGTAGTCGACTCACATTCGTCGGGTAGCACCGAGAATGCATTGGAGGTTTCCACAGGAGTTTCCACAGCAGTCTCTTTCTTCTTCATCGTTTCTGGCTTTCCATTCGTCTTCTTGATCGTCAACTTCATCGTCCCCTGCTGTCCAGCCACTGACCACGATCCCTTCTTGACCTGAGGACTCGAAACAGGAGGACTACTACGAATCCAATTGTTTTCCTTGGTCAATCGCCGTATCTCCATCTTCACTACCCTCAATTCTTCCTTAAGTTGCTGGTAAAGTTGCTCGATGGAGGGCATCTTGGTTCAGTCCACAGGAGCACACAAGACACTTCTTCACAGAGTTAAGTACAGGTCACCACTGAGTTAAGTACAGGAGACCAGAATTGAGCTGCATAATCTAGGTGAGGCCTTACTAATGATGTATAAAGCTGCAGTATGACCTCTGGACTTCTGTTGCTTACACTTCTTGATATAAATCCCAGTAATCTATTTGCCTTATTACATACGCTTAGGCATTGCTGTGTTGTTAGGTAAGACACATATGCAACAGTTAGGTATCTTTATTTTGAAACGTTTCGCCTACACAGTAGGCTTCTTCAGTCGAGTACAGAAAAGTTGATAGAAGCAGAAGAGACTTGAAGACGATGTAATCAGTCCATCACCCTTAAAGTTTTGAGGTGGTCAGTCCCTCAGTCTGGAGAAGAGCATTGTTCCATAGTCTGAAACAATATGGAGTTGAAGTGACAGGATGGAGCCTTATATAGCGCCAGATGGTGAGACGTAGGTCACTAGTAGAAGTAAGAACGCAGATGTTGGGAGGTCAGGTCCCTCTCAAATCCAGCCGTTCTCACTAGTAGAGGTTGCCGAAGTTGATTGCAGGTCTGGATTTAGTTAGAAAGTTCAGGACAGCTATAGACATGATTAGGAAGAAGGGGGGGCGCCCTGTTATATGTGGCATTTTGCCAAGAAGAGGTGTTGGTAATGAATGGTTGTCCAGAGCAATTGGTATTAATTGTTGGCTGGATAAACACTGTAAGGATAATGCAGTACCATTCATTGACAACTGGGACAACTTCTATGGCCGAAATGACATGTATGCCAGGGATGGGGTTCACTTATCCAGGGCAGGTGTGGGTTTTCTTGCTAACTCAGTTGAGGGGGTTGTTAGGACTTTAAACTAGGATTAGTTAGAGGTATGGGTTTAGAAATGATTAATAATGAGTATGGATATATTGACTTATGCTCTGATATTAAGAATCTTAATAGTAACTGTCATGGAGTAACTCTGGGTATTGATAATTTCAGAAATTGTGTAAAAACAAAGATGAATAGGAAAAATGTGCAGAAGAAAAAACATATGATGGTATTTTATGCAAACAGTCGAAGTGCAAGAAATAAAATTAATGAACTACGTTTGGTAGCGTGTGCTGGGAACTTTGATATCATTGCATTAACTGAAACGTGGTATGATTTAAAGAGTCGGGATATGACTTCTGAGTGTAATATTCAGGGATTTAAGTTATTCAATGTGGATAGATGTAATGGGAAGGGGGGAGGAGTTGCATTGTATGTTCGAGAAAATATTAATTGTTGCATAAAAAAAGGTATAAAAATAGATGGAGCAGTAACAGAGTCTGTTTGGGTAGAGTTCGTGGAGGGTCAAGAAAAACTAATTCTAGGTGTAATATACCGACCTCCAGGCTTGGATCACGATAGAGGGAGACTTCTTTGGGACGAAATTGTTAGGGCTTCTGGACACAGTAACGTAGTCATAGTAGGGGATTTTAACTTTAGCCAAATTGACTGGAATTCTTTGACAGGTAATCTAGAGTCCAGTGACTTCATGGAAACAGTTCAGGACTGTTTTCTGAAACAGAGTGTAACTGAACCTACCAGGGGTAATAATTTGCTAGACCTAGTCTTGTCAAATAAGGAAACACTAGTGAATAATCTGGAGATCACTGAAGAGCTTGGCGCAAGTGACCACAAATCCATCACCTTTAGCATTAATTGGGAATGCAAGAATAATGATAATACAGTAAAAATCCCCGATTTTCGTTCTGCCGATTATAATGGACTTAGGGAACATCTGTCTAATCTTGATTGGGGTTATCTAGCTAATGATTTTATTGACGATAATCATACTTATGAATATGAAGGGATCTGCTTTTATGATTGTTTTCTTAATAATGTACACAGTGCCCAGAGTATATACATTCCCCAGAGAGAAATTAGGTCTAATAATAACGATCCCAAATGGGTTAACAGGAGGTTAAAGCATCTATTAGGGGAGAAAAGGGGAATTTATAGACGCATTAGAAGAGGAGAGGTTAACCTTACTGACCAATATGTTCAGCTTAAAAGAGAAGTAAAAAAGGCGATTAGAAAGGCTAAACGTGACTATGAAATTAGAGTCGCTAATAAATCAAAGACTAATCCAAAGGGGTTCTTTCAAGTGTATAGGACGAAGGTGAAGGAAAAAGTAGGACCTCTGAAATCTGGGAATGGACAGCTGACGGATAATGAACTGGAAATGTGTTCCTTATTTAATGACTATTTTTTGTCAGTTTTTACACAGGAAGATGTAAATGAGATTCCAGTAATTAACAATTATTTAGTTCCTGATGAATTTAAGTTAACTAATATTACTGTCACGAGGGACATGGTTATTAAACAGATAGACAAACTGAAACAAAATAAGTCCCCGGGACCCGATGAGTTGTTTTCAAGGGAACTTAAGGAATGCAAGATGGAGCTTAGTCAGCCATTAACGAGTGTATTCAATGCGTCCATCCTTACCAGTGTTGTGCCAGAGATGTGGAAGATGGCTAATGTGGTTCCTATATTCAAATCAGGGGATAAGTCCACTCCTTCAAATTACCGTCCAATAAGCCTGACATCTATAGTGGGCAAGTTATTAGAATCAATTATAGCTGACATTATCAGAAGTCACCTTGAAGAGCATAACTTGATAAATGAATCTCAGCATGGATTCACGAGAGGTCGTTCCTGCCTGACAAACTTACTGACGTTCTTCAATAGAACATTTGAGGCAGTTAACAGTGATAAGGAATATGATATTGTTTATTTGGATTTTAGTAAAGCCTTCGACAGAGTACCTCACAAGAGACTCTTAACCCTTTGAGGGTCGACAGGCCCTCTCCGAAACTCGTTCTCAGGGTCGGCCAAATTTAAAAAAAAAAAAAAATTATTTTCTCTAATGAAAAGATAGAGAATCTTTTCCCGATCATAACGACACCAAAAGTTTGAAATTTGATAGAAAACTTACGGAATTATGCTCTCGCAAAGTTAGCGGTCTCGGCGATGTTTACGGATCGGCGATTTTGCCCACTTTGAGCCCCATTTTCGGCCAATTTCACTGTACTAGTCGACAAAAAACATGAATATTTCGCTAGAACTCCATTTTTTCTATCGAATGGGTGCAAGAAACCACCCATTTATAAATTCAACTATCCAGTACAGTGGTCAGAATTTAGCAATTTTGCCAATTTCACACAAATTTCAAAAGATGCCAATTTCGGAATAGGGTCCAGAATAAACAAGAAAGACATTCCTGGCACTAAAATGACATTTCCTCTAGTCATTAGTCACGTCTCAAGGCCCCTCTTATATTCTTTTGCTTTCCACTTTGAATTTTTATTCTCACAAAAAATATAAGATTTACTGTTATGGAGACTACTGCATTAGTGTAAAAAATGGTATAAATATTATTGGTGCACTTGTGAAAGAATATTAGACTCACCAGTTGACGTGTATTGCACGCTTGGCACGATTTGTTTACTTTTGAAGTTTGGTAAAAATCGAACATTTCTGCTACTTTGAGCTCAATTTCAAGGCACCTTTCATTGTAAAACCAGTCAAAATCATCTCAATTTCAGTAACATGTCTTCCATTCTATAAAATGAGACCAAGAAAACTAGAATACAACAATAAATACTATACGAAAATACACTGCAAAGTCGCTGATTTATTAAAAAAAAATGGAAAAAGTTTTTTTTTTCTCATTATGCACCGTGTGCTGCAGGATTTTTTTTAGACTGTGCACACTGACCACATAGACCCATTCTTTCATATGAAGGCCTACCAGCTTTCTCCCACTAGATTTGAGGCCGCTAGAATTTATGAGTACTAGTACGTCAAAAACCCCTACGCGTAAGACGTACTAGTACGACGAAAACCCTCAAAGGGTTAACCCTTTGAGGGTTTGATTGGTGTTGGGGGGTGCGGGAGTTGTTTCTTAAGTAGCTTTAGGTAGATGTCGTTTTGATAAGGACCTGCCTCGTATGGGCCTGTAGGCCTTCTGCAGTGTTCCTACATTCTTATAAGAACATAAGAATGTAGGAACACTGCAGAAGGCCTACTGGCCCATACAAGGCAGGTCCTTATCAAAACGACATCTACCTAAAGCTACTCAAGAAACAACTCCCGCACCCCCCAACACCAATCAAACCCAGCCCCTCCCACTCATATATTTGTCCACTCTCTTCTTAAAGCTACCCAAGGTCCTAGCCTCTATCACCCCACTGGGAAGACTGTTCCACGCATCCACAACTCTGTTAGAAAACCAGTACTTACCTATGTCCTTTCTAAATCTAAATTTATCCAACTTAAATCCATTATTCCTGGTTCTTACCTTGTTCGACACCCTCAGTACTTTATTAATGTCTCCCTTGTTTATGCCCGTCATCCACTTATACACTTCAATGATATCTCTCCTCATTCTACGCCTCTCCAGAGAGTGGAGATTTAAAGCTTTAAGTCTATCTTCATACGGGAGGTTCCTTACACAGTAAATCATTTTAGTCATTCTTCTTTGTATGTTCTCTAATGAGTCTATGTCCATCCTGTAGTAAGGGGACCAAAACTGAGCAGCATAATCTAAATGAGGCCTCACTAGAAAAGCCAGATACAGCGATTGATAAACAAGGAGGTGACCGTTCGCCATTGTAGGAGCTGCCAGATATCACCGGCTCTTCAACACGCAAGTTATACTTTTGTATCAGTCAAATCACATATTACTGGGTAGATAATTTCCAGTAGATCCTTCATGTGTTAGCTCAAATCACCGACCAGTATGTTTTAAATAAGTGACCCACTGATCAGAGCAGATCGACTGGTCCAAACCCTTGACTGGTCCGAACCCTTGACTGGTCCGAACCCTTGACTGGTCCGAACCCTTGACTGGTCCGAACCCGGGACTGGTTTCAAACAGTTTCGTTGGACAATAAAGCAGACTGTAAACGGATGGGGTTGTAGGCGCCCTTATAAACACAAACATTAAAAATCAGGAACGTGACGGTAAGCTGTCCAATATACAAAAAGAGTTAGAAACAGAAATACAAATAGCTAGAGCTTCATTTAAGGTTATTAATATAATATTCAAGAGGTTGCTAGTAGAATTGCAGTAAATCAACCATTCAAATCATTATGAAGCTGTGTGTAGTCTGTGGTCAGTCAAACAAACGGGCCTCCACATGGATAAATTGTCATTTTTGTGGAAATTGGTGTCACGCCCCTTCTGCAGATATCCCAGAACTAGCTACAAGCAGTATTAAAACAGAGAAGTGTTTCTGGGTATGCCCAAATGAGGAAAATCTGTTGACTAAAATCACAAGGGTATTAAAAGAGGATAACATCAAAGCTGCTTTCATAGAAAACCTGGAAGCTTTCTACAACAGATGGGAACATAAAAAGTCTGGGCTGAATGGTACTGCCCTTGATACTGGCCATGTAGTCACAAACTGTAAGGCTGGAGGTGATGTCCTGGGAGACAGTAATAGTAAAGCTGGAGGTGCTGTCCTGGGAGACAGTAATGGTGAAGCTGGAGGTGCTGTCCTGGGAGACAGTAATGGTGAAGCTGGAGGTGCTGTCCTGGGAGACAGAAATGGTGAAGCTGGAGATACTGTCCTGGGAGACAGTAATGGTGAAGCAGGAGATTTTGTCCAGGTAGTCGGGAATTATACGCAGGAAGGAATACATATAAATGACCTCATAGGGGATAGGAGCCATAGTAGGGAAACAAGTGTAGTCAAAGATAAGATAAAACCAATATTGCAAACTAGAAATACCGCAGGAAATAGCAAACAAGAGGACTCCAATAGCAATAGTGAGGATAAATTACCAAAAACAACTGGTGGGAGCTCCATTGTTGGTGCTAGGGAGGATAGAAGTAAGACAGGGAAACATGCACCAACAGGGAATACAGTCACAGAAACCCAAGGCAAGCGGAAACCAAGCCTGTGCACATACTATGCACTTGGTATCTGCTGGCATGGGAAATCTGGAAAAACAGATGGGACGTGCAACTATGACCACCCTAGAAAATGCCATGCCCATATGACAACAGGAAAATGCAAACTCCCTTCCTGTAAGCTTTTTCACCCTGAAATGTGTACCTCTTCAGTACAGGAAAGACTGTGCTATAACTTAAATTGCCAGGCATACCATCTAAAGGGGACAAAAAGATACAAAACATCCAGGCCATGGGAAAACCTGGGTAGCCACAGCCACTCAAGAGGGAGAGGTTTTTTAGTGCCAGGAAGGAAAAAAAACTGGCAGGAAATGGCAGAAATCGTACACCAAATCCAGTCATTCCTGGAGTGGAACCACAGTCGATGGCCTCCACTCCAAACCAACAGATACAGATACTAATGCCGGAAAAAAAATCCCCCTCCAGTACCAACAATACCACCAGTCCGATAACATTCTTCTTTGCAAATATACAGGGTCTAAAGCCAGCAACAAACAACAAAATACCTTTCATCCGTGGACTGCTTGCAGAGGCAAAGGCAATGTTCGCGGCTTTCACTGAGACCCACATAAAGGATCACTTGGACAATGAAATATGGATCCCAGGTTACAACCTATACAGATGTGACAGAGTGAACAGGCAAAAGGGGGGGGTTGGCCTGTACATTGCAGAGTCACTTGTTTGCACAGAACTGCTTAATGCCTCAAATGACGTAGTGGAAGTTTTAGCAGTAAAGGTCGAGAACCAAAACCTAGTCATTGTGGTAGTCTACAACCCTCCGGATGCAACATCCCAGCAATTCCAGGAACAGCTGTTAAAAATTGACCACTGTCTGGAAAATCTTCCAGCTCCTGCACCCAACATCTTGCTCCTGGGGGATTTCAACTTAAGGCACCTAAAATGGAGGAATATAGCAAATAATATTGTTGCAGAAATAACACCAGGAGGCAGCTCTGATGAAAACTCACACTCACACGAGCTTTTAAATCTCTGCACAAAATTCAATTTAAACCAGCAAATAATAGAGCCTACTAGACTGGAGAATACACTAGACCTCATATTCACTAACAATGATGATCTGATAAGAAATGTCACCATATCAAAAACAATATACTCAGATCACAACATAATTGAGGTTCAGACATGTATGCGAGGAGCCCCAGACCGACAAAATGAGACTAGTCACGAGGGAGCATTCACCAAATTCAACTTCAATAACAAAAACATAAAGTGGGACCAAGTAAAGCAAGTCCTAACCGATATAAGCTGGGAAGATATACTAAGCAACACAGACCCCAACTTATGCCTAGAACAGATTAACTCGGTGGCACTCGATGTATGCACAAGGCTTATTCCTCTAAGAAAAAGGAGGAGTAGATGTAAAATAGAAAGAGACAGGCGCTCCCTTTACAGGCGACGGAAAAGAATAACAGAGCGGCTAAAAGAGGTCAATATATCTGAAATGCGCAGGGAGACACTGGTCAGAGATATAGCAAGCATCGAACTTAAGCTAAAAGAATCCTTTAGGAGTCAGGAATCGCGGGAAGAACTAAAAGCTATAAATGAAATCGAAAGAAACCCAAAGTATTTCTTCTCCTATGCCAAATCAAAATCGAGAACAACGCCCAGTATTGGGCCCCTACTTAAACAAGATGGGTCCTACACAGATGACAGCAAGGAAATGAGTGAGCTACTCAAGTCCCAATATGACTCAGTTTTTAGCAAGCCGCTAACCAGACTGAGAGTCGAAGATCAAAATGAATTTTTTATGAGAGAGCCACAAAATTTGATTAACACAAGCCTATCCGATGTTATCCTGACGCCAAATGACTTCGAACAGGCGATAAATGACATGCCCATGCACTCTGCCCCAGGGACAGACTCATGGAACTCTGTGTTCATCAAGAACTGCAAGAAGCCCCTATCACGAGCCTTTTCCATCCTATGGAGAGGGAGCATGGACACGGGGGTCGTCCCTCAGTTACTAAAAACAACAGACATAGCCCCACTCCACAAAGGGGGCAGTAAAGCAACAGCAAAGAACTACAGACCAATAGCACTAACATCCCATATCATAAAAATCTTTGAAAGGGTCCTAAGAAGCAAGATCACCACCCATCTAGAAACCCATCAGTTACACAACCCAGGGCAACATGGGTTTAGAACTGGTCGCTCCTGTCTGTCTCAGCTACTGGATCACTACGACAAGGTCCTAAATGCACTAGAAGACAAAAAGAATGCAGATGTAATATATACAGACTTTGCAAAAGCCTTCGACAAGTGTGACCATGGCGTAATAGCGCACAAAATGCGTGCTAAAGGAATAACAGGAAAAGTCGGTCGATGGATCTATAATTTCCTCACTATCAGAACACAGAGAGTAGTCGTCAACAGAGTAAAGTCCGAGGCAGCTACGGTGAAAAGCTCTGTTCCACAAGGCACAGTACTAGCTCCCATCTTGTTCCTCATCCTCATATCCGACATAGACAAGGATGTCAGCCACAGCACCGTGTCTTCCTTTGCAGATGACACCCGAATCTGCATGACAGTGTCTTCCATTGCAGACACTGCAAGGCTCCAGGCGGACATCAACCAAATCTTTCAGTGGGCTGCAGAAAACAATATGAAGTTCAACGATGAGAAATTTCAATTACTCAGATATGGTAAACATGAGGAAATTAAATCTTCATCAGAGTACAAAACAAATTCAGGCCACGAAATAGAGCGAAACACCAACGTCAAAGACCTGGGAGTGATTATGTCGGAGGATCTCACCTTCAAGGACCATAACATTGTATCAATCGCATCTGCTAGAAAAATGACAGGATGGATAATGAGAACCTTCAAAACTAGGGAGGCCAAGCCCATGATGACACTCTTCAGGTCACTTGTTCTATCTAGGCTGGAATATTGCTGCACTCTAACAGCACCTTTCAAGGCAGGTGAAATTGCCGACCTAGAAAATGTACAGAGAACTTTCACGGCGCGCATAACGGAGATAAAACACCTCAATTACTGGGAGCGCTTGAGGTTTCTAAACCTGTATTCCCTGGAACGCAGGAGGGAGAGATACATGATTATATACACCTGGAAAATCCTAGAGGGACTAGTACCGAACTTGCACACGAAAATCACTCACTATGAAAGCAAAAGACTTGGCAGACGATGCACCATCCCCCCAATGAAAAGCAGGGGTGTCACTAGCACGTTAAGAGACCATACAATAAGTGTCAGGGGCCCAAGACTGTTCAACTGCCTCCCAGCACACATAAGGGGGATTACCAACAGACCCCTGGCAGTCTTCAAGCTGGCACTGGACAAGCACCTAAAGTCAGTTCCTGATCAGCTGGGCTGTGGCTCGTACGTTGGTTTGCGTGCAGCCAGCAGCAACAGCCTGGTTGATCAGGCGCTGATCCACCAGGAGGCCTGGTCACAGACCGGGCCGTGGGGGCGTTGACCCCCGAAACTCTCTCCAGGTAAACTAGTGATGTATAGAGCTGTAAAATAACTTTTGGACTTCTGTTACTTATACTTCTTGAGATAAATCCAAGTAATCTGTTGGCCTTGTTGCGCACACTGAGGCACTGCTGTCTTGGCTTTAGATTTCTGCTTGCCATGACTCCCAAGTCTTTTTCACATTCTGTATGACCAAGCTCTACTTCACCTAGATTATAGCTTCGAGGGTTATTTTCATTACCAAGGGCAAGTACCTTACACTTATCCACATTAAACTTCATTTGCCATTTCTCAGACCAAGACATTAATTTGTTCAAATCGTCCTGGAGTTCATTGATATCCTCCTCAGAGTGAATTATACGGCCTATCTTTGTATCATCAGCAAACTTACTCATGTCACTAGTAATCCCTTCATCAAGGTCATTAATGTAAATTATGAACAAGAGAGGTGGTGACGTGTACTTAGAGTGGTGACGTGTACTTAGCTCAGTGGTGACGTGTACTTAGCTCTGTGAAGACCTGTTTGTGTGCTCTCTGTGAATCTGTACCAGGATGCCCTCTCTTGAGCAACTTTACCAGCAGCTGAGAGAAGAGCTCAGAGTTGCTAAGATGGAGATACGGTGATTAACGGAGGAGAACAAGAGGATTCGTAGTAATCCTTCTGTTGTGAGTCCCCAGGTTAAGAGGGGAGCTTGGTCAGTGGCCGGGCAACATGGAACCAAGCTGAAGATCAAGAAAACGGTTGGAGAGGCAGAAACAATGAGAAACCAGAAGACTACCGTGGAAACTTCCAACTCATTCTCGGTGCTACCTGACGAATGTGAGTGTTCTACTGGGAATGCCACAACGAGCACCAAAGAAGCATTGGCAGACGTGAGTAAGACATCCCTAGAAACCCCAACGAAGACCATCGAGAACGTCTTGACGAATTCTACAAGTGGTGTAATGCTACCTGGCGAATGTGAGTCGACTACTCGGAGCATCACGACAGACGACGCCAAGGAAGGTAAAAACATTGTTGTTGTTGGGGATAGCCAGATTAGGTACATGGATAGGGCATTCTGCTTGAAGGATAGGAGTAGGAGGCAGAGAGTGTGTTTTCCTGGGGCTGGGATGAAGGATATTGTTAGCCGTCTGGATGACATCATGAGAGGTAATGGGAGCAATCCTATTATCTGTCTCAGTGCTGGAGGCAACGATGTTGGCAGACGTAGGAGTGAGGACCTGATTAGCAGGTATAGGTCAGCAATAGAGATAATTAGGAGGAAGGGTGGGAAACCTGTCATATGTGGCATTTTGCCAAGGAGAGGAGTTGGAAATGAATGGTTGTCCAGAGCAATTGGTGTCCATTGCTGGCTGGACAAATACTGTAAGGAAAATGCGGTAACATTCATTGACAACTGGGACCTCTTCTATGGCAGAAATGACATGTATGCCAGGGATGGGGTTCACTTATCTAGGTGTGGGGTGGGAGCACTGGCCAACGCAGTGGAGGGAGCTGTTAGGTCTTTAAACTAGGAATAGTTAGTGGTATGGGTTTTGGCGGGAAAACTGTGAAGTCGCAGGGTAGTAACATGAGTACTAGGAGAACTAGTAATAGGCAAAATGAGGTGGATATTGGAAAGCCAGTGGCACTAATTGACAAGGACAGTAATAGGTTTAGTGGAATAACAGAAAGGAGCAGGAAGGGTAAAGAGAGAGGAGGGTCATTAAAAATTTATTACACAAATAGTCGCAGTGCTAGGAGTAAGATGGACGAGTTGAGACTAGTTGCTAGTGCAGGTAACATAGATGTATTTGCCATTACTGAGACGTGGTTTAATTCAAAAAGTCGGGACATGCCTGCAGAATGTCACATTCAGGGTTTTAAATTGTTCCAAGTAGATAGAAGTATCGGGAAGGGGGGTGGGGTGGCATTGTATGTCCGAGATCGCTTGAACTGTTGCATAAAAACGGGTATTAAGTCTGAAGTAACACATACAGAGTCTGGATAGAATTTTCAGAGGGGCATGAAAAATTAATTTTAGGTGTGATATACCGTCCCCCAAATTTAGATAGGGACCAAGGGAGACTACTATGGGAGGAAATTGTTAGGGCCACAAGGCACGATAATGTAGTAATTCTAGGAGACTTTAACTTTAGTCATATTGATTGGAATTTCTTGACTGGGAATTTAGAATCATACGATTTCTTAGAAGTAGTTCAGGATTGTTTTTTGAAGCAGTTTGTGACAGAACCTACAAGGGGAAATAACCTGCTTGACTTAGTTATGGCAAACAATGAATCCCTTGTTAATAATTTAGAAGTTTCAGAGGAACTGGGTGCTAGCGACCACAAATCAATTACATTTAGAATTGAATGGAAGTATGATAGTAGGGATAACTCAGTAACAGTCCCAGATTTTCGCTTAGCAGATTACGATGGGCTTAGAGAACACTTATCATCTGTTGACTGGGGTAACGAAGAGAGCTATCAATATGACAGTTTTCTGAACACAATACATGCTGCTCAAAGAACGTTTATCCCTTATAAGGAAATTAGATCAAATAGAAATGACCCAAAATGGATGAATAATAGGCTGAAATATCTACTAGGGCATAAGAAAGGAATTTAAAGGAGTATCAAAAGAGGCGAGGGTCATATTATGAATCAGTATATTGACATTAAGAGGGACATTAAAAAGGGGATCAGAAAAGCTAAAAGGGACTATGAAATTAAAGTTGCTAGGGATTCTAAAACTAACCCAAAAAGTTTTTTCCAGGTATATAGAACAAAAGTCAGAGATAAGATAGGTCCCCTTAAAAATAACTATGGGCATCTTACTGACAAAGAGAATGAAATGTGCTCGATTTTAAATAATTATTTTCTCTCGGTTTTTACACAGGAAGACACTAATAATATTCCGGTAATTAATTTTTATAGTGGATCAGAAGAAGATAAATTATGTAACATCACAGTCACTAGTGAAATGGTTGTGAAGCAGATAGACCGACTGAAGCAAAATAAGTCACCGGGTCCTGATGAGGTTTTTTCAAGGGTTCTTAAGGAATGCAAAATGAAACTCTGTGAACCATTAACTAATATTTTTAATTTATCTCTTCAAACAGGTGTAGTGTCTGATATGTGGAAGATGGCTAATGTAATTCCTATTTTTAAAACAGGGGACAAGTCGTTACCGTCAAATTACCACCCAATAAGCCTGACCTCAATTGTAGGCAAGTTGCTAGAGTCAATTATAGCTGAGGTTATAAGAAGCCATCTCGATAAGCATAGCTTGATTAATGATACTCAGCATGGATTCACAAGAGGCTGGTCTTGTATAACTAATTTATTAACTTTCTTCAGTAAAGCTTTTGAGGCTGTTGACCACGATAAAGAATTTGATATTGTTTACTTAGATTTTAGTAAGGCATTTGATAGAGTTCCGCACCAAAGACTGTTGAAGAAAGTAGCAGCTCATGGCATTGGGGGAAGGGTGCTCTCGTGGATCGAGTCATGGCTCACAGACAGGAAGCAGAGAGTGTCCATAAATGGGGTTAAATCCGAGTGGGGATCAGTAACAAGTGGCGTTCCACAGGGATCAGTCTTGGGCCCGTTGTTGTTTATAATATATATCAATGATCTTGATGAGGGAATTACTAGTGATATGAGCAAATTCGCCGATGACACAAAGATAGGTAGGATAATTGATTCAAACGTAGATGTTAGGGAACTTCAGGAGGATTTAGACAAACTCTACTCTTGGTCAGAAAAGTGGCAGATGCAGTTCAATGTAGATAAATGCAAGGTTCTGAAGCTCGGGAGTGTCCATAACCCTAGCACTTATAAGTTAAATAATGTGGAACTTAGCCATACAGATTGCGAAAAGGACTTGGGGGTTATGGTAAGCAGCAACCTTAAACCAAGACAGCAATGCCTAAGCGTTCGAAATAAGGCAAATAGATTACTGGGATTTATATCAAGAAGTGTAAGCAACAGAAGTCCAGAGGTCATACTGCAGCTTTATACATCATTAGTAAGGCCTCACCTAGATTATGCAGCTCAATTCTGGTCTCAATATTACAGAATGGACATAAATTCGTTAGAAAACATTCAGCGTAGGATGACTAAATTAATACATAGCATTAGAAATCTTCCATATGAAGAAAGATTGAAGACTCTTAAGTTACATTCACTTGTTAGACGAAGAATGAGGGGAGACCTGATCGAAGTGTATAAGTGGAAGATAGGTATTAATAAAGGGGATATTAACAAGGTCTTGAGGATATCTCTCCAAGAGAGAACCCGCAGTAATGGATTTAAATTAGATAAGTTTAGATTTAGAAAGGACATAGGAAAGTATTGGTTTGGAAATAGAGTAGTTGATGAGTGGAACAGTCTACCTAGTTGGGTTATTGAGGCTAGGACTTTGGGTAGTTTCAAATTTAGGTTGGATAAGTACATGAGTGGGAGGGGTTGGATTTGAGTGGGACTTGCACATCAGAGCTTATTTCTTGGGTAGCATTGAAAATTGGGTTGGTCAAATGTTTGTTAGTGGGATGAATTGTAAAGGACCTGCCTAGTATGGGCCAATGGGCCTGCTGCAGTGTTCCTCCTTTCTTATGTTCTTATGTTCTTAAACTGATCCTTGTGGAACGCCACTAGTGACTAATCCCCATTCAGATTTCACTCCATTATTGGTAACTCTCTGCTTTCTATTGGTAAGCCATGCCTCAATCCATGCTAGAACTTTACCTCCTATACCATGAGCTGCCACTTTTCTTAAAGAGTCTCTTGTGAGGTACTCTGTCGAAGGCTTTACTAAAATCCAAATAAACAATATCATATTCCTTATCACTGTCAACTGCCTCAAATGTTCTATTGAAGAACGTCAGTAAGTTTGTCAGGCAGGAACGACCTCTCGTGAATCCATGCTGAGATTCATTTATCAAGTTATGCTCTTCAAGGTGACTTCTGATAATGTCAGCTATAATTGATTCTAATAACTTGCCCACTATAGATGTCAGGCTTATTGGACGGTAATTTGAAGGAGTGGACTTATCCCCTGATTTGAATATAGGAACCACATTAGCCATATTCCACATCTCTGGCACAACACTGGTAAGGATGGACGCATTGAATACACTCGTTAATGGCTGACTAAGCTCCATCTTGCATTCCTTAAGTACCCTTGAAAACAACTCATCGGGTCCCGGGGACTTATTTTGTTTCAGTTTGTCTATCTGTTTAATAACCATGTCCCTCGTGACAGTAATATTAGTTAACTTAATGGAAATAAATGGTATAAAATACCGACACAATGGAAATATAAACACAAATGCAGTATAATGTGATCCTTTATTGACAACGTTTCACCCACACAGTGGGCTTTTTCAAGTCACACACGGATCTACCTGGGGTTGGAAGGTACGAGAGTATTTATATTCATGTTGAGGTCAGGTGGAGAATGCTGCAGCTGATGATCTACCGGGTGGGGTGATAGAGTCTTGGGTAGCTTGGCAGGGGTATTGGACAAGTTGTGAGTAGACCTTCTGCAGTGTTCTATGTTCTTATGTGGGATAGCGATGAAGAAGTTTCTTGGCGAGTGGTTCAGCTATGTTATAGAAGCCATTGTTCTGGTTGAAATTGTTGGTTATAGAGATAAACGATGATTCCAGGATTCTTCTGTATTGAGTGTTGTCTTCTGTGGCTATAAGTCTTGAGTTTCTGTAGTTAATTAAATGGTTGTGTGAATTGCGATGTTGTACACAGGCATTCCTTGTATCGTCAGTCCTGCTTGCATATTGGTGTTCTGAAATACGTGTTTGGAGGTCTCTTGATGTTTCGCCCACATATAATTTGTTGCAGTCATTACAAGGGATTATGTATACCCCTGCAGAGGATGGAGGCTTGTCCTGTCTACTACTGGTGATGTCCTTGATGGTCGTGGTTGTGGAGGTAGATACTTGGAATGATGTTTTGGCAAAGATGTTGGAAACATGTTTGGCAATGGAGTTGGTGGGAAGGACTATGTATCTCTTCTCGGCAGTGTCTTCTCTGGGTGTGTTGAAGATGTTTAATGCTCGCCGTCTGCAGTCTCTGATGAAGTGACGAGGATAGTGGAGTTTGGAAAATACTTGTTCAATTATAGTGCATTCTTCCTCAAGGAACTCGTTGCTGCAGATTCTGAGTGCACGCAGGAAGAAGCCTATAATTACACCACGTTTGGTTTTGGTGTCGTGGTGAGAGTAGAAGTGGAGAAGATCGTTTTGGTTGGTGGGTTTTCGATAGACTTTAAAACGAAGTTCGTGGTCAGCTTTGCAGAGTAGAACATCAAGGAAAGGAAGAGTGTTGTCGACTTCTTCTTCAAGTGTGAACTGGATTGAAGGCTCGACCTGGTTGAGCTTGTCTTGGAGAGCTTGAACGTTGAAGCGTTTAGGAGTTATGAGGAGAATGTCGTCAACATAACGGAGCCAGGTGACAGACGAAGGAATAATGGTGGAGAAATGTTTGGCTTCTAGATGTTCCATGTATAGGTTCGCCAGGACTGCACTGAGTGGCGAACCCATGGGTAGTCCAAAAGTCTGCTGAAAGAGGTGATTTTCGAAAGAGAAACACGTAAAGCCAACACATAGTTCAACAAGGTCGATGAAATCGCTGGCTGGAATGGGAAGATCAAGTGAGTCGTCAATTTTCCTGCGCAAGAGATCGATGGCTTGTTTAGTAGGTACTTTAGTGAACAGGGAAGTCACGTCAAGGCTGGAAAGTTTCTTGTTCCTGATGTTGATGTTGCGAATGCGATTAAGAAGATCACCTGAGTGTTTGAGATGTGCTGGACTGATAGTGCCCAAGAGGTTAGAGAGGTGTTTGGCGAGAATTCCTGAGAGCGATTTCATCGACCTTGTTGAACTATGTGTTGGCTTTACGTGTTTCTCTTTCGAAAATCACCTCTTTCAGCAGACTTTTGGACTACCCATGGGTTCGCCACTCAGTGCAGTCCTGGCGAACCTATACATGGAACATCTAGAAGCCGAACGTTTCTCCACCATTATTCCTTCGTCTGTCACCTGGCTCCGTTATGTTGACGACATTCTCCTCATAACTCCTAAACGCTTCAACGTTCAAGCTCTCCAAGACAAGCTCAACCAGGTCGAGCCTTCAATCCAGTTCACACTTGAAGAAGAAGTCGACAACACTCTTCCTTTCCTTGATGTTCTACTCTGCAAAGCTGACCACGAACTTCGTTTTAAAGTCTATCGAAAACCCACCAACCAAAACGATCTTCTCCACTTCTACTCTCACCACGACACCAAAACCAAACGTGGTGTAATTATAGGCTTCTTCCTGCGTGCACTCAGAATCTGCAGCAACGAGTTCCTTGAGGAAGAATGCACTATAATTGAACAAGTATTTTCCAAACTCCACTATCCTCGTCACTTCATCAGAGACTGCAGACGGCGAGCATTAAACATCTTCAACACACCCAGAGAAGACACTGCCGAGAAGAGATACATAGTCCTTCCCACCAACTCCATTGCCAAACATGTTTCCAACATCTTTGCCAAAACATCATTCCAAGTATCTACCTCCACAACCACGACCATCAAGGACATCACCAGTAGTAGACAGGACAAGCCTCCATCCTCTGCAGGGGTATACATAATCCCTTGTAATGACTGCAACAAATTATATGTGGGCGAAACATCAAGAGACCTCCAAACACGTATTTCAGAACACCAATATGCAAGCAGGACTGACGATACAAGGAATGCCTGTGTACAACATCGCAATTCACACAACCATTTAATTAACTACAGAAACTCAAGACTTATAGCCACAGAAGACAACACTCAATACAGAAGAATCCTGGAATCATCGTTTATCTCTATAACCAACAATTTCAACCAGAACAATGGCTTCTATAACATAGCTGAACCACTCGCCAAGAAACTTCTTCATCGCTATCCCACATAAGAACATAGAACACTGCAGAAGGTCTACTCACAACTTGTCCAATACCCCTGCCAAGCTACCCAAGACTCTATCACCCCACCCGGTAGATCATCAGCTGCAGCATTCTCCACCTGACCTCAACATAAATATAAATACTCTCGTACCTTTCAACCCCAGGTAGATCCGTGTGTGACTTGAAAAAGCCCACTGTGTGGGTGAAACGTAGTCAATAAAGGATCACATTATACTGCATTTGTGTTTTAGTTAACTTAAATTCATCAGGAACTAAATAATTGTTAATTACTGGAATCTCATTTACATCTTCCTGTGTAAAAACTGACAAAAAATAGTCATTAAATAAGGAACACATTTCCAGTTCATTATCCGTCAGCTGTCCATTCCCAGATTTCAGAGGTCCTACTTTTTCCTTCACCTTCGTCCTATACACTTGAAAGAACCCCTTTGGATTAGTCTTTGATTCATTAGCGACTCTAATTTCATAGTCACGTTTAGCCTTTCTAATCGCCTTGTTTACTTCTCTTTTAAGCTGAACATATTGGTCAGTAAGGTTAACCTCTCCTCTTCTGATGCGCCTATAAATTCCCCTTTTCTCCCCTAATAGATGCTTTAACCTCCTGTTAACCCATTTGGGATCGTTATTATTAGACCTAATTTCTCTCTGGGGAATGTATATACTCTGGGCACTGTGTACATTATTAAGAAAACAATCATAAAAGCAGATCCCTTCATACTCATAAGTATGACTATCGTCAATAAAATCATTAGCTAGATAACCCCAATCAAGATTAGACAGATGTTCCCTAAGTCCATTATAATCGGCAGAACGAAAATCGGGGATTTTTACTGTATTATCATTATTCTTGCATTCCCAATCAATGCTAAAGGTGATGGATTTGTGATCACTTGCGCCAAGCTCTTCAGTGATCTCCAGATTATTCACTAGTGTTTCCTTATTTGACAAGACTAGGTCTAGCAAATTATTACCCCTGGTAGGTTCAGTTACACTCCGTTTCAGAAAACAGTCCTGAACTGTTTCCATGAAGTCACTGGACTCTAGATTACCTGTCAAAGAATTCCAGTCAATTTGGCTAAAGTTAAAATCCCCTACTATGACTACGTTACTGTGTCCAGAAGCCCTAACAATTTCGTCCCAAAGAAGTCTCCCTCTATCGTGATCCAAGCCTGGAGGTCGGTATATTACACCTAGAATTAGTTTTTCTTGACCCTCCACGAACTCTACCCAAACAGACTCTGTTACTGCTCCATCTATTTTTATACCTTTTTTTATGCAACAATTAATATTTTCTCGAACATACAATGCAACTCCTCCCCCCTTCCCATTACATCTATCAACATTGAATAACTTAAATCCCTGAATATTACACTCAGCAGTCATATCCCGACTCTTTAAATCATACCACGTTTCAGTTAATGCAATGATATCAAAGTTCCCAGCACATGCTACCAAACGTAGTTCATTAATTTTATTTCTTGCACTTCTACTGTTAGCATAAAATACCATCATATGTTTTTTCTTCTGCACATTTTTCCTATTCATCTTTGTTTTTACAAAATTTCTGAAATTATCATTACCCAGAGTTACTCCATGACAGTTACTATTAAGATTCTTAATATCAGAGCATAAGTCAATATATCCATACTCATTATTAATCATTTCTAAACCCATACCTCTAACTAATCCTAGTTTAAAGTCCTAACAACCCCCTCAACTGAGTTAGCAAGAAAACCCACACCTGCCCTGGATAAGTGAACCCCATCCCTGGCATACATGTCATTTCGGCCATAGAAGTTGTCCCAGTTGTCAATGAATGGTACTGCATTATCCTTACAGTGTTTATCCAGCCAACAATTAATACCAATTGCTCTGGACAACCATTCATTACCAACACCTCTTCTTGGCAAAATGCCACATATAACAGGGCGCCCCCCCTTCTTCCTAATCATGTCTATAGCTGTCCTGAACTTTCTAACTAAATCCTCACTTCTACGCTTGCCTACATCATTGCCTCCAGCACTGAGGCAAATAATAGGATTGATCCCATTACCGTTCATGATGTTGTCAAGCCGGCTAAAAATGTCCTCCATCCCAGCCCCAGGAAAGCATACCCTTTGTCTCCTACTCCTGTCCTTCAAGCAGAATGCCCTATCCATGTATCTAACCTGGCTATCCCCAACAACAACAATATTCTTACCTTCCTTGTCGTTCGTCGTGACGATCCCAGTAGTAGACTCACATTCGTCGGGTAGCACCGAGAATGCGTTGGAGGTTTCCACGGGAGTTTCCACAGCAGTCTCTTTCTTCTTTATCGTTTCTGGCTTTCCATTCGTCTTCTTGATCGTCAACTTCGTCGTCCCCTGCTGTCCAGCCACTGACCACGATCCCTTCTTGACCTGAGGACTCGAAACAGGAGGACTACTACGAATCCTCTTGTTTTCCTCAGTCAATCGCCGTATCTCCATCTTCGCTGCCTTCAATTCTTCCTTAAGTTACTGGTAAAGTTGCTCGATGGAGGGCATCTTGGTTCAGTCCACGGGACGAACAAGACACTTCTTCACAGAGTTAAGTACAGGTCAGCACTCAAAGTACAGGTCACCACTCAAGAGCACACGAACAGGTCTTCACAGAGCTAAGTACACGTCTTGGTACATGTCTGTACCAAGATACCCTTGTGTTGCAGTGTCTGACAGATTGAACATTAAAATGGTATAAAATACCGACAGGTTGTTAGGTAAGACACATATGCAACAGTTAGGTATCTTTATTTTGAAAAGTTTCGCCTACACAGTAGGCTTCTTCAGTCGAGTACAGAAAAGTTGATGAATAATAAAATGGTATAAAATACCAACAGGTTGTTAGGTAAGACACATATGCAACAGTTAGGTATCTTTATTTCGAAACGTTTCGCCTACACAGTAGGCTTCTTCAGTCGAGTACAGAAAAGTTGATAGAAGCAGAAGATACTTGAAGACGATGTAATCAGTCCATCACCCTTAAAGTTTTGAGGTGGTCAGTCCCTCAGTCTGGAGAAGAGCATTGTTCCATAGTCTGAAACAATATGGAGTTGAAGTGACAGGATGGAGCCTTATATAGCGCCAGGAGGTGAGACGTAGGTCACTAGTAGAAGTAAGAACGCAGATGTTGGGAGGTCAGGTCCCTCTCAAATAAAGCCGTTCTCACTAGTAGAGGTTGCCGAAGTTGATTGCAGGTCTGATTACATCGTCTTCAAGTCTCTTCTTTACTTAAGACATAGGTTATAGGACATTCTGGCAGCATGACACTACCAGTGGTATCAAAAATGAAAGGATGTTGCACAAATATTGCATATGGATTATCCAGGTTTTTTGATATTTCCTCGATCACTTGTGGCCACATTCATCTCATCATCACTTTCATCTTAAAAGTGAAGTGTTAATATGACATGACAACAGTGAATCCCTAGTGTCTGCCTCGCTATTTGCTCTAGCTGGTGCTCAGTTGAACTGGTGCTCCCACAAGGTACTAAGGGGGTTCCTCACTATTTGCTCTAGCTGGTGCTCAGTTGAACTGGTGCTCCCACAAGGTACTAAGGGGGTTCCTCACTATTTGCTCTAGCTGGTGCTCAGTTGAACTGGTGCTCCCACAAGGTACTAAGGGGGTTCCAGATTTTTTTTAAATTATGCACGCTGACTACACAGACCCATTCTCTCATGTTTATGCAACTCAGGCCTATGGAGCCAAATTTGAAGGCATGAAAAATAAAACGTAGATATACATTACGAGCACTATGCATGTAAACATAGATCTACATTTGGACAGGTTTATGTGCAACAGTGAAAACAAATAGCGAGTTCGAGAGTAAGAGCTTTTCTTGCCACAATCTCCAGTGCAAGATTCAGACTTCATCTTAGGGGCCATGGTGAAATTTACTGTCCATAGTAAATTTCCATTGTTCCATAGTATGAAACAATTGTTTCATACTTTGGAACAATGCTCTTCTCCAGACTGAGGGACTGACCACCTCAAAACTTTAAGGGTGATGGACTGATTACATCGTCTTCAAGTATCTTCTGCTTCTATCAACTTTTCTGTACTTGACTGAAGAAGCCTACTGTGTAGGCGAAACGTTTCGAAATAAAGATACCTAACTGTTGCATATGTGTCTTACCTAACAACAGAGGAGATATTAATAAAGTACCGAGGGTGTCGAACCAGGTAAGAACTAGTAATGGATTTAAGATGGATAAATTTAGATTTAGAAAGGACATAGGTAAGTACTGGTTCTCTCACAGAGTTGTGGATGCGTGGAACAATCTTCCCAGTTGGGTGATAGAGGCTAGGACCTTGGGAAACTTTAAAAAGAGATTGGACAAATATATGAGTGGAACGGGCTGGATTTGAATGGTGTCATTGGGTACGGAAGTTAATTCTTGGGTAGCTTTGGGTAGAGGTCGTTTTGATAAGGACCTGCCTTGCATGGACCAGTAGGCCTTCTGCAGTGTTCCTCCATTCTTACATTCTTATGTTCTAACAGAGTTGTAGATGCGTGAAACAATCTTCCCAGGTGGGTGATAGAGGCTAGGACCTTGGGTAGCTTTAAGAAGAGATTGGACAAATACATGAGTGGGAGGGGCTGGGTTTGATTGGTGTCATTGAGTACAAGAGTTATTTCTTGGGTAGCTTTAGGTACAGGTCGTTTTGATAAGGACGTGCCTTGCATGGGCCAAAAGGCCTTCCGCAGTGTTCCTCCATTCTTATGTTCTTATGCGTGGAACAATCTTCCCAGTAGGGTGATCGAGGCTACAACCATGGGTAGCTTTAAAAAGAGATTGGACAAATATATAAGTTGGAGGGGCTGGGTTTGATTGGTGCCACTAGGTATGGGAGTAAATTCTTGGGTAGCTTTGGGTAGAGGCCGTTTTGATAAGGACCTGCCTTGCATGGGCCAGTAGGCCTTCTGCAGTGTTTGTGAAAATTTGTCTGGACTGCCTCCATGTGAGTTGCTTACCCTAGCAAGCTCTGTTGACACCGAGCTCTGAGGTCGGTACCTCAGCCTCACAAGTGACTTACAGGACAGATTTCCATAAATGACTTATGTTGCAAGAAAATCTCGCCTGCATGCACAAATAAAGGGCTAACTTACTTGGCGTTGGAGAATATATCCAGGTCTTCAACCTCCATAAGCTTTAGCCCCTCTGGACCTCCCCTCAGAACCACGTGCAACCGGGACCCTTAATTCCTGCAATATTCAGTCAATATTAGTGACTTGCCTGCACCTTAGAAATTTCTGTTTCCAAGGGGGTATCTCCTAGAATAACTATGCAGAGAGTGACACTAGCTTCTAAGGTGGACAAAGAGATGCCGGTACGTACCGGTCATGAACTGCCCATCTGCATAAAGGCCCACAGAACAACTCACTTGCAAGTTCCCCCCAGAAAACTGGCCAGAATACTGAAAGAGAAAGGGAGGTCTCATCTTACTGTATGGGCCTGATGGAGGAGGTCATCTACGGTACGTCAAGGTGTCTCCACCAAATTTCCCCAGGGCCTAGTATGTGTAGACATGTGGGGCAGCGCCCTGATGTTCACGGCACTTGTTGCTCAGTTGGTGTCTGGTCTTAGAAGGAGGCACTGCGATCTCAAGACCCCATTCCCCAGTATTCAAACTTGGGCTGCCAGTTCTCCCTGGCTAACATAACCTAGTGTTTGCCTACATTATCGGCCTATTACTACTTACGTTAAGGTCTTAGGTCTACAATATTATCTACAGTTGCCTCAACAATCCTAATATTAGTGTACTAACAGTATAAGCTACCTGCTTCTTCCTTAAAGGATAAATCTATCAATTAGGATGTACCTTCCAACCACCTTCACCCACCCAGGTGTGTGTTTTGGGTGGGTGTAAGGGCCACCCAACCCAACCATTCCATCCGCGACCTGATGGGATCTTTGTACGACGTATCTGCCCTGTGGAACTTTAGGAATGAATAAGTTTCCACATCCTCTCATCGTCGAAGGTAGGCACTAAGTCTAAATCAAGTCTGCCTCCTGCAGGCCCTCCCAGTGGGCCCTAGACCTGAGCACCGTTCGACTGGTCATCCGGTCACTCAGGTGGGTCAGCTTCTAGTCTAACTTCTCTTGTCCCGGTCCCACCGTGTGGACCTAGAGAGGCAAAAGCCTGTTGATGGGCCTTATGGTCTCGGCACTGTTCATTCTCACCTTCACCATTCTCAACCACCCAGCCTTATCTGGGTTGGTGGACACCACCAGGCCTAGAGGCCAGTATGCCCTGGGTGCCTCAGATTCTACTAGCATCAGGTCCCCTTCACTCAGTGTCATCTTGTTTGCCTCAGGGTCAGCACCATAGAAATGTTCTCGCAGGGTTGTCAAGCAATCCCTGTGCCACACCTGGTTCCATTTGTCCAGGATCTTCACCAGACTATTGTGACTCCTGTGTAGTTCTTCATTGATGGGGGTACCATCTGGCCCATAATAATCCTGCTCCTTGGAAGACTGGCTCAAAATTGCAGGGAAGGGCTCAATCCTCCTTCCAAATAGCATGTGATTGGGGTGAGAGCTTCCTGCTCATCAATCCCATTTTGCGCATAGGTCTGAGGCCTGTTATTGACTCTTGTTTCAATCTCAGCTAACACTGTCCTCAGTTCATCAGTACTCACTCTCTTGCCATGCAAGACCTTCCGAATGCACCTTTTGACTGTGCCCACCATGTGTTCATAGAAACCCCCTTGCCAAGGCACTCTGGAAACTATGAACCTCCACTCGCACTCTATTCTTTTCAGATATTCTCGTACTTTTCCGTTGTCCCTAAGATTCCTGAAAACTTAATCGGCAACTCTGAAGCACGTGCCATTGTCCGAGATAATCAATCATGGGCACAAGAATCTGGCTGTAAACCTCCTGAACAACTTTACGAAAGTCTCTGCCGACATATCTTCTGCCAACTCCATATGTACGGCTCAAGTAGTTGCACATGTAAACAGGCAGACATATGCCTTCTGAGGGCCTACCCTATCGTCTCCTGGGTTCTTCAATGTGATAGCCCCGGTATAGTCTATTCCCACAATCTCAAAGGGCCTGTCACTATGTACCCGCTCCTGAGGCAGCAGTGGGGGACCTGGGTACGGTAGGGTCCTCCCATCATACCGCCGGCAGACAGTACAACTCTTTATCACCTTTTTGGCAGCAGCTCGGCCCTTCGGTACCCAGTAATTCTGATGAAGGCTGGTAAGGGTATCTCCAAACCCACCATGCATGGTCTTCTGATGAACATCATGTATCAACAACTCTGACACCCACCCGTCCTTTACCAGTAACACGGGATGTTTGGCTCCATAACTGAGCTCAGAGTTTTGTAGTCTTCCACTGCATCTTATCAGCCCAGCATAATCTAGGAACAATCCCAATGAGTGGACCAATTTACTGCTCCCTGAGTCACCATTGGGCACAAGACCCGATGTCATATCCTGCTGCCCTGCCGCCAGTAGTTCCAGCACTCCTGGAAACCTCTCCCTTACGTGCTGTCATAACCAATATTCTCTGGGACCCACGAGGGACAACTGTCAACCCCGGCTTACCTTGTCATGCAGCTTCCTCACAAATCGAAATATCATTTCTGTGACTCCTATAAGTTTCCTCCAAGAGGAGTAGTGTCTGGGGTCAAATAAGTCAGTGTCGAGTTCTCCCAAAAAGTGTACTATGCTGCTGGTTATCTCCAGGAATTTCTGCTCTGGCCATCACTCCTTTGCTGGTAACCAGTCTCGCTTTTACTCAGCTTTTTGTGCATCACCCCTCGGCTTATCAGGTCAGCTGAGTTTTGATCTGTAGGCACATACAGAATTGTTGATGTTGATTGTAGCTCCCGTATCTCTTTTACCCAATTCCTGACATAGGGGAGCTTGAACCTGTAGTTCTGGATCCATTGTAAGGCCATCTCTGAGTCTGTCCAGGAACCATTAGCGAGTTACGTTGCGCACCCCTCCCTCTGGCGGGCTGAGGCAGAACTCTAGTTCCTGGTGTCTAATTGGTTTTAATTTCTACTCCTGGTAGTAGTGATCTTACCTGGTGTGGGTTGAAGTTTGGAGAGTCACTTCACCTCCACTCTACTCCTGATCAGGTAAGGTGATCAACCAGGAGTATCACTGTTCGTTGCTTTCTTTTGTTTGCGGGTTACCAGTAATGATTTTGGCATTTACCACTCTTTTTCATTCTTAAATGTTATATTATCATAACCATTGGTAACCAGTTTATTTTTTCTTATTGCCAGCTCAGCTCTGTTCCTGGCATGTTCATCCAGGGTAGACACCAAATAAAGGAGCAAGACACTTGTTAATTGGACTTATTAACATTATTTGACTACTACCGGCCCTTATTTATTCTACTTGTGGTGCTCCAACCAAGTGGTAGAGGAGATTCCAAAAACATCGGACTGTTACCATTCACCCAGAATAACCTACATCTTTAACATCAGAGATCTGTCCAGGGTCTTACCTACTCCTGCCCAACTACAGCTCCAGAACCAATGGCCATTTTTATTATACAGGTCTCCCTCAACATTCGCGAGGGTTAGGGGATCAAGAGCCTCGCGAATGTTGAAAAACCGTGAATGTTTGGTGCCCCAATATATTGTAGGGAAATATATTACAATACTGCTTCCTTAACTTGTTGAACCGTGAATAATCATAAAATACATGAAAATGTCATAAATTGTACTAAATATATACATGTTATGCTTTAATAACGTATGTTATTTAATAACATGTATGTTATTAAATACCACAGACTCCACCACTGCCTCCACCACTGTGAGTCCCTACTACCCTCCCTCCGACCCCCGCAACTGGCAGCCAGCCCTCCCACCACTCAGTGTGGTGAGTGTTTTGTTTGTTCATTATTTGCTATTAAACTACAGAATAAATAATGTAAACCCATTCATGACTGCATATTGGAATGGCTATTAGGACAGGTATTGGACAGTGACATCATGTGTTTACTCTTGAACACAGCAAAGAATCGAACATTTCTGCTATTGCTAATAATAACAATAGTAATAATAATAATAATAATAATAATAATAATAATAATAATAATAATAATAATAATAATAATAAATACGACATAATCGAAGAAGGAAATTGTACAAAAATATGAGGGAGTGGTTGACACATCGTCAGTGTGACTTTGTTTATGCTGGAGCGAACATTAGTCTCCGTGCTCTTCCAAACATTTCACAATAATTCAGCGGTTGAGGCAGTGGTATTAATAACATATATGTTACAAATAATAATAGTACATGTTATTACAGTGGACCCCCGGTTAACGATTTTAATCCGTGCAAGAGGGCTCATCGTTATGCGAAATAATCGTTATGCGAATTAATTTTCCCCATAAGAAATAATGGAAATAAAATTAATCCGTGCAAGACGCCCAAAAGTATGAAAAAAAATTTTTTTTACCACATGAAATGTTAATTTTAATACACACAAACTGAAAAAGGCATGCACAATTACATGACACTTACTTTTATTGAAGATCTGGTGATGATTGATGGGATGGGAGGAGGGGAGAGCATTATCTTCTTACTGTTTAGAAGGGGAATCCCCTTCCATTAGGACTTGAGGTAGCAAGTCCTTTTCTGGGGTTACTTCCCTTCTTCTTTTAATGCCACTAGGACCAGCTTCAGAGTCACTGGACCTCTGTCGCACAACAAATCTGTCCATAGAGCTCTGTACCTCCCGTTTCTTCAAGACTTTCCTAAAATGGGCCATAACATTGTCATTGAAATAGTCACAAGCACGGCTTGCAACAGCTGTGTCAGGGTGATTTTCATCTATAAAGGTTTGCAGTTCAAACCACTCTGCACACATTTCCTTAATCTTTGAAGTAGGCACAATGGATTCCACAACTGGCATAGGCTTCTCAGGGTTAGCCCCAAACCCTTCAAAATCTTTCTTAATTTCCATACTAATTCTCACCCTTTTTACCACAGGGTTGGCACTAGAAGCTTTCTTGGGGCCCATGGTCACTTATTTTCCAGAAACACCACCGAAAACACTGTAATAATACGAAATATTCCGAGTGTATGCTTGGATGTTACCGCGGAGGCTGGCTGGTAAACAATGGGACGGCCGGCACATGTGAGGGCACATTGGACGCGTCTCGGACGAAAATCGGTATGCGGGTTTTTAATCGGTATGCGGGGCAAAAATTTTGCGATAAAAGTAATCGTTATGCGGAAAAATCGCTATGCGATGCCATCGTTATGCGGGGGTCCACTGTATTAATAACATGTATTATTATTAACATGTATGTATTTAATAACATATATGTTATAAATAATAATAGTACATATTATTAATAACATGTATTATTATTAACATGTATGTTATTAAATACCATTGCCTCAATCAATGCCTCTACCACTCCAGTCACACTCAATCTACAAGCACCAAACACAATGAATTATTGTGAAATGTTTGGAAGAGCAGGGAGACTAATGTTCACTCCAGCATAAACAAAGTCACACTGACGATGTGTCAACCACTCCCTCGTATTTTTGTACAATTTCCTTCTTCAATTATATCATATTTATTATTATTATTATTATTATTATTATTATTATTATTATTATTATTATTATTATTACTATTTTTATTATTATCTGTAGCAGAAATGTTTAATTCTTTGCAGTGTTCATGAGTAAACACATGATGTCACCGTCTAATACCTGTCCGAATAGCCATTCCAATATGCAGTCATGAATGGGTTTACATTATTTATACTGTAGTTTAATAGCAAATAATAAACAAACAAAACACTCACCACACTGAGTGGTGGGAGGGCTGGCTGCCAGTTGTGGGGGTCGGAGGGAGGGTAGTAGGGACTCGCAGGTGGCGGGAAACTTAAATATGATTTGGCGGCTGGGAATTTGGTGGCTGGGAATTTGGCGGTTGGGAATTCGCGAATGTGTGAAGCCCGTGAAAGTTGAAAACATGAATGTTGAGGGAGACCTGTATTTAAATTTTAAGTAAAATCCTCAAAAGTCATTATTCTTATTTTTTTCTAGAGTTGTTTCTTTATTTATTTATTTTTCAATTAGTTATTTGCTCAGATGGAAAGCGTTCCACTGACAATGGCGACCTTGCCAGGATCCGGCTCTTGAAGCAACATCATCCTGATGGTTCAACTGGTTGTGAGTATAACATTTAACCCTTAAATGGTCCAAATGTATATATACGTTCACTCGCGTAGTGCCCCAAATTTTTTGAGAAAAAAAAGATCTTTTTTTTTACCCCTTTGACTGTCGCAACCCCCAACCCTGAGGTGTCTCCTGGTGTCGCAAAATTTAAAAAAAAAAATTAGAGAATCTTATCCCGATTGTAATGACACTAAAAAAACGAAATTTGATGGAAAACTGATGGAATTATGCTCTCGCGAAGTTAGCGACCTCGGCACTGTTTACAAATCGGCAATTTCGCCCACTTTGAGCCCTATTTTCGGCTAATTCCAGTCGCCCAAACTCATAGCTATTTCTTTAGAACTCCATTTTTTCTATCGATTGAGTATAAGAAACTGCCCATTTACCGATTTCAACTACCTAATAATGTGGTCAGAAATTTGCAATTTGGCCAATTTCACTAAAATTAAAAAATATGGGAATTTCAAAATAAGGTCCAGAATGAACAATGCAGACATTCCTGGCTCTAAAACAACATTTTCTTTGCTCATCAGTCATGTCTCCAGGCCCCTCTGATATTACTCTTGCTTTCTATTTTGAATTTTTATTCAAACAAAAAATAGAAGACTTACTATTATGCAGACTACTGCAATACTGAAATAATTGTATAAATAACATCAACCCGTTCATGACTGCATATTAGAATGGCTAGTTGGACATTTATTGGACAATGGCATCATTTGTTTACTTTTGAACATTGGTAAAAAACAAACATTTCCCCTACTTTGAGCTCCATTTCTAGGTTCTTTTTATAGTAAAATCAATCAAAATCACCTCTATTTCTATATCATGTTTACCATTCTATCAAATGAGACCAAGAAAACGAGAATACAACTATAAATACTATACGAAAATAGACCATAAAGTCGGCATTTTAATTAAAAAAAATAGTCGAAGATTTATTTTTCTCATTATGCACTGCGTGCTCCAGAATTTTTTTTATATGGTGCACACTGACCACACAGACCCATTCTCTCACATGTGGGCCTACCAGCTTTCTCCTGCTTGATTTGAAGCCTCTAGAATTTATGAGTATATATACGTCAAACACGGTACCTCGTAACATGTATATATACGGCCGCGACAGTCAAAGGGTTAATAGGAAAAAAGAGCATATAGTACCCAGGCATCCCAAATTATTTTAATATGGCACACAGTGAGTGCGCACACCCATTCTCTCATGTCTAGGTGTCTCAAGCTTATCTTGGCAATGTTGAATGAATGACAAAGAAAACGTGTACATATGTTTGGGGTGCTACGCACATGAACGTATATATACGTTTGGACCGTTTAAGGGTTAAGATAGAAAAAGGTGAGTTAGTTGAGGTGTCAAGTCATTACTGGCAGTCTGGTTGACTTACTGTTGTTTGGTTCTAGGGTTCAGTTTAGAAGTTTGCCTATTTATTGGAACTGGGGAACTTTTATAATAACCCCTCCTGTGTGAACAGTGAGCATTTAGCTTAGTAAAGGCTATTGAGCCCAAAAGTGTGTTCTTCCAGGGAGAAAAACTTAGTTCATTTTCTTCTTTGGGGGGTTTAATGTGTGTGGACTGTGTCCCTCTTTTCTAACAGACGTTCCTGTTAGTTTATTAGTTCAGACGGGGCAAGTTTGGTGTGTAATATTTCTTTTTACAAGATGGAAAGGAAATGGGATTTACTGGACAGAACCTTGATACTTATATTGCTGCTAAAATGGCTACTGAAGAGAAAAAGGAACAGGAAAGACTAGCTCAAGAGGAAAAAAAGGAACAGGAAAGACTAGCTCGAGAGGAGAAAAAGGAACAGGAAAGACTAGCTCGAGAGGAGAAAAAGGAACAGGAAAGACTAGCTTGAGAAGAGAAAAAGGAACAGGAAAGACTAGCTCGGGAAGAGAAACAAGAACAAGAAAGGATAGCGAGAGAAGATGGAGTTCAGGTGAGAGAGGTAGCCTTCAAAATGAAGGAAATTGAAGAACAGGCTAAGCAGAGGGAGTTAGAACAGTCAAGATTGGAATTAGAAGCCAAGAAGATAGAACTATCTAAGCAGAAAATAGATGAAGGGGTACTAGAATACCCTTCCCAAGAACCAAATATTAGGATGCCACAGATACCACCTTTCACAGAACAAGATGACATCTAGGCATATATTACTCGATCCAAGAGCACTGCCACTCTCTGTGACTGGCCATCAGATTCTTGGGCTACTAGGCTTGGCTTACTACTGTCAGGTTCAGCATTAAATGTCTATTCCACCCTACCCTCTGATGTTATTTCTAGTTATAGCCTGCTGAAGAAAGATATACTTCAGACTTTCAAGAAAACCACTTATCATTACAGGATGGAGTTCAGACACATTAAAATAACTCCAAATCAAAATTATATGCAATTCTTAAAAACACTTTTCAGATTATTTGATTCGTGGATTGATAGTGCTGAGGTCGACCACGATTTCGAATCTTTACGAGACCTGATGGTAAAAGATCAATTCCTTTCTTCTGTAAACTCTGATCTACAAATATTCATTAAAGAAACATTCATACGGCTGCGGAAATGGCACAAGCTGCTGATATATATGTGTGTGCTCATAATAACTACCCTAAAGAGTGAAGCAGATATAAGTCTGTTGTGCCTAAGCAATCTGAGGGATCCAAAACCTCCGTACCAAAGAATTCCACGGCCTTCACAGTAAAGTGTTTCAACTGTAATGAATGGGGCCATAGATGGCCCGAATGTCCTATCAAAAAGGGGAGAATATTGGTAAGTGTTCCACAGAATCTAATATTAATGCACCTTTTAGTGAAGGTACAGTCAATGGCATGAATGTGTCAACAATTCTTAGAGACACCGGATGTTCCTGTATTATCTCGAGTAAGCTTTTCCCCAACCTAGAGTCATCATGTTGTAAGTCCACTAAATTAACTGACTATTTAGGAAGAAGCGATTCTTTTCCAACAGTCAGATGTTTCATAAGGTGCAAATGGTTCTCAGGATGAGTAGATGCAGTAGTTGCCCCGATAACCTCATGTTCTGTTTTGGTTGGGAACATACAAGGGGCTACTTTCCCATCTGAAAGAGACTGTTTGGAATTTGGAAGAGTTTCCAAGAAAGGGTTGGAACATAATACAGTGGACCCCTGGTTAACGATATCATTTCATTCCAGAAGTATGTTCAGGTGCCAGTACTGAACGAATTTGTTCCCATAAGGAATATTGTGAATTAGATTAGTCCATTTCAGACCCCCAAACATACACGTACAAATGCACTCATATAAATACACTTACATAATTGGTCACATTGGGAGGTGATCATAAAGCGGGGGTCCACTGTACTTCTGTTTCTGCACAGATAGCTCCAGAAGTGATTCAGTTGGAGAACTTAAATCAGAGAGCTGATAGTTACGAAACTCCGGTAACCCCCTTAGTAAGTCAGTCACCAAAACCAGAAAACGCAGAAACCAGTGAAAAACTAAGTGTGACAAAATCTTTTCAGCAGCAGGACACAATTAACGTCCTTACCAGAGCTCAGTCTAAGTTAAAACCTATCAACCCATTAGTTCTTTCCTAAAGAAAACCTATTGAGCTGTCTCACATGGATTTAGGGGGTCTTCAAAAGACTTGTCCTTCCTTAGAGGAAATTCGTAAGTTTGCTTTAAATAGCAATGTGATACAAAGAAAGAAATTTTCTTATAAGTTTGAGTTCAAACATAATCTTCTGTACAAGACTATAGTATAAGACTATAGTATAAGACTATAGTATAAGACTATGGTATAAGAGGGCACTCCCTCAACTACCTCAAGTCATACCTCAGCAACAGAAGCCAATATGTGTATGCAAATGGGGCAAACTCTTCTGCACAACCAATTACAGTTGGTGTCCCACAGGGAAGTGTCCTTGGCCCTCTTCTCTTTCTCCTATACATAAATGACCTTCTAAATGCTTCGCAATTACTCAAACCCACACTATTTGCAGATGACACTACATACGTCTTCTCTCACCTGAGCCCAGTCACGCTAGCCAATACTGTAAATACCGAATTACATAAAATATCTACCTGGATGAGGACTAACAAACTTACACTAAACATTGACAAAACCTACTTCATTCAGTTTGGTAACAGAGCTACAGATGTACCTCTTAACATAATGATAAACGGATCACCTATCACAAAGCTAACAGAGGGAAAATTCTTAGGAATCCACCTTGATTATAGACTCAAATTTCATACACATATACAACAAATTTCTAAGAAAATTTCCAAGACTGTAGGCATACTATCGAAGATACGGTACTATGTTCCACAGTCAGCCCTCCTGGCCCTATATCACTCTCTTATTTACCCCTATCTCACCTATGGAATTTGTGCATGGGGCTCAACAACAATTAACCATCTCAGACCACTAATTACCCAACAAAAGGCTGCAGTTAGAATGATAACAAATTCTCACTACAGGCAGCACACTCCACCAATATTCAATACACTAAACCTACTCACCATACAAAACATCCATACTTATTACTGCACCTATTACATACATAGAACACTTAACTCTGATATTAACCCTCCCCTCAAACATCTCCTTGCCAACCTCAACAGAACACATGACCATAACACAAGGCACAGATCACTCTTTGATGTTCCTCGTGTCCATCTCACACTATGCAAAAACTCAATGCACATAAAAGGCCCTAAAATCTGGAATTCATTACCTGTAAATATAAAAGAAACACTACCTGTTTATAAATTCAAGTCTCTTCTCAAAGATCACTTACTCACCCAAAACCAAATAAATACTGAATAACTGAACCTTATAAATTGTATATCTTAAATGTTTCTCACAATTATATCACATAAATGTTAAACCTAAAACTGAATCTAACTTTATTATTTTTTAAATACACTAAATACACTACCTAACAGAATACTTCATACGAATGCATGTACAACAATGCAAGCAACCATATGACCTGTCTTTGTAATACTCACTTGTGCTTTATAGTAATCTGTTTACATTAATGTTTTATCACTGATTTCATCATTGCTTAGTTAATCTTAAGTTAATTTTAAGCTAGCCCGTAATGCTATGCATAGTATAAGTGGCTTTGGCATGCTGCTCTTATCTGTATTTTTTTGTACCTCTGTATGTGTGCTCAAATTGTTAATAAATAAAAAAATAAATAAATAAATAAATAGGGTCAGCGGATAAACCCAATGACGCAGGTCAAAGTCTGTTAAGTCATTCCGAGGGATTGCCGGGAAACTATTTTAAAGATTTCCCATGATGGCAACGTGATACAAAGAAAGAAATTTTCTTATAAGTTTGAGTTCAAACATAATCTTCTGTACAAGACTACAGGGTCAGCAGATAAACCCAATGACGCAGGTCAAAATCTGTTAGTCATTCCGAGGGATTGCTGGGAAACTATTTTATTTATTTATTTTATTTTATTTATTTAGAAATTTTAGCATACATACAGAGGTACAAAAAAATACAGGTAAGAGCAGCATGCCAAAGCCACTTATATGCATAGCATTACGGGCTGGCTTAAAATTAACTTAAGATTAACTAAGCAATGATGAAATCAGTGATAAAACATTATTGTAAACAGATAAAGATTTCCCATGACCTACCAGTCTCTCGCCATTTTTCACACAGGAAAACCTATAATAAGATCAGGTAAGGTGATCTACCAGGAGTATTACTGTTCGTTGCTTTCTTTTGTTTGCTGGTTACCAGTAATGATTTTGGCATTTACCACTCTTTTTCATTCTTAAATGTTATATTATCATAACCATTGGTAACCAGTTTATTTTTTCTTATTGCCAGCTCAGCTCTGTTCCTGGCATGGTCATCCAGGGTAGACCCAGATAAAGGAGCAAGACACTTGTTAATTGGACTTATTAACATTATTCGACTACTACCAGCCCTTATTTATTCTACTTGTGGTACACAAATAACCCGCACATAAAAGAGAGAAGCTTACGACGACATTTCGGTCTGACTTGGACCATTTACAAAGTCACACTAACCAGAAGTGGAGCAGGATGGCTATATATAGGCAGGAAGAGGTGGTGGTGGTGGTGGTGGTGGTAGTAGTAGTAGTAGTAGTAGTAGTAGTAGTAGTAGTAGTAGTAGTAGTAGTAGTACTAGTACTAGTACTAGTACTAGTACTAGTAGTAGTAGTAGTAGTAGTAATAGTAGTAGTAGTAATAGTAGTAGTAGTAATAGTAGTAGTAGTAATAGTAGTAATAGTAGTAGTAGTAATAGTAGTAGTAGTAATAGTAGTAGTAGTAATAGTAGTAGTAGTAGTAATAGTAGTAGTAGTAGTAATAGTAGTAGAGGTAGTGGTAGTGGTAGTAGTGGGAATAAGGAGGAGGAGCCCATCAAATACAAAGAAAGGGGAGCACTGCAAGGGAGCTAGGTGCCCACAGAGGGAGAGCAAGCACACAGAGGTGGGTGAAAGGGTAAGTGGTGAAATAAATAAAGAAGGAACAGAAACACGAGACAGAAGAAAGACAACCCAGAGGAGAAAAAGGAAAGAGGAAAGGGGAAGAGGGAGAAGAAGAAAAAGAAAAAGAAAAAATGTGGAGTCAGGTTAAGTCAATGGTGTTCTGAAGTTTGGAGCATTTTACAATGTAGTAGGAGAGGAAGGCATCTACAGAGATGAAGCCAGGGCTAAGATTCATACAAGGAAAGTTGTGTATTAGAGAGGATTCAACTAGACGGCAACTGTTCGAGTTGGAAGTAGGGAAGACAGTTTTAGCAGAAGACCAGTCGATAGGATGGCTATGATCTCTGACGTGACAGAAAAGAGCATATTGTGCCTTTTTTTTTTTTATTTCTACTTGTGGTGCTCCAACCAAGTGGTAGAGGAGATTCCAAAACATCGGACTGTTACCATCCGCCCAGGATAACCTACATCTTTAACATCAGAGATCTGTCCAGGGCCTTACCTACTCCTGCCCAACTACAGCACCAGAACCAAAGGCCATTTTTATTATATTTAAATTTTAAGTAAAATCCTTAAAAGTCATTATTCTTATTTTTTCTAGAGTCATTTATTTATTTATTTTTCCATTAGTGTTTTGTTCAGATGGAAGGCGTTCCACTGACACTATACGTAGGTGTGTGTCACCCTCAGGTTACTCAACACCTCCTTTACATACTTCCCCAGTCTTGCTTCCAGCAACATCGCCGTGAGCTCTAGCTTTGAGATCGAGCAATCCTTCAGGGGCATCACCTGTGCATGGCTGGTTGCCATATTGACCTGGTCCCTGGCCACCAAGTATGCTACTGCCCCACAGGCCCTGGAGGAGGCATCACAGAAGACATGTAAGTCATAGTCTTGCCCGGTGCACCCGAGGGCCCTGGGGAATGTGAACTCATGCAATTCTGCTAGATCCTTGCTAACCAGATCCCACTCCTGGCAGACTGTTTCTGGCAGTGGGTCGTCCCAACCTAGGTTCAGCTCCCAGGTCTGTTGCACTAGCATCCTCCCTCGAATGGTAATGGGTGTCAACAAACCCAAAGGGTCGAAGGCAGTCTGCACTTTACTCAGCAAGGACCTCCTGGTCAGCTTTCCTTCCCCATCAGGTTTCTTCTTTAGCCTAAGTCTGTCTTCCTTGATTTCCCACTCCAGTCCCAACGTCGATGTTACCTCAGGTACTGAGTAGCCAGCATAGTCACTTTCCACCGTGCCTCGCAACGTTGGATTGTTTGTCACCCATTCTCTCAATGACATGTTAGCTGAGAGCATCTCCTGATTAGACTCTCAGTAAATGTCCATCAACAGCCTCTCATCTGAGGTGGTACCTTGCATGTTGTCTATGTAAAATAGGGTCTTCAGTAATTCTTTAAGCAGGCTGTTACAGTTCGCAAAGTGGTAGTCTATGGTGGCCTGCAGCAAGAATGGTGAACTAGTGGTGCCAAACAACACCACCCTGAATCTGTAGGCATCATACCCTTGCTCGGGTGCCTCCCTGTTAGTCAACCACAAGAATCTTGTGTAGTCTCTATCTTGTGGCTGCAATCTGATAAGCAGGAAGGCTTTGCTGATATCTGCCACACAGGCACACTGCTTTGTCCTGAATTTCAACAACACATCTGCTAATTTCTGCATCAGGGAGGGCCCTGTGAGCAGTCATTCAGCGATGGCTCTCGGGGACTCGCCCGTGAGCTGCAGTTGAAGATCACTCTGATGGGAATGGTTACTGACTCCTTGGTGACTGCCATGCATGGAAGATAATGGGTGTTTTCCCCAGGGCTGGCATTGGGTACTTTCTCAATGAACCTGAGGGCCAACTGTTCCTTAATAATGTCGTCATATTTCCCCACCAGACTCTTCTTGGTCAGGCTGTTCACCATTGAGTTCAACTGACCCCGTGCCTTCTTGAAATTAGTGGGCAGCACTGGTTGTACCGGTTTCCAAGGGAGTCGCACCCAGTACTGTCTGTCCTTGTTAGGTAAGACACATATGCAACAGTTAGGTAACTTTATTATGAAACGTTTCGCCTACACAGTAGGCTTCTTCAGTCGAGTACAGAAAAGTTGATAGAAGCAGAAGATACTTGAAGACGATGTAATCAGTCCATCACCCTTAAAGTTTTGAGGTGGTCAGTCCCTCAGTCTGGAGAAGAGCATTGTTCCATAGTATGAAACAATATGGAGATGAAGTGACAGGATGGAGCTTTATATAGCGCCAAGAGGTGAGACGTAGGTCACTAGAAGAGGTAAGAACTCAGATGTTGAGAGGTCAGGTCCCTCTCAAATCCAGCCCCTCTCACTAGTGGAAGTTGTCGAAGTTGATTGCAGGTCTGTACCAAGATACCCTTGTGTTGTAGTGTCTGACAGATTGAACATTAAAATGGTATAAAATACCGACAGGTTGTTAGGTAAGACACATATGCAACAGTTAGGTATCTTTATTATGAAACGTTTCGCCTACACAGTAGGCTTCTTCAGTCGAGTACAGAAAAGTTGATAGAAGCAGAAGATACTTGAAGACGATGTAATCAGTCCATCACCCTTAAAGTTTTGAGGTGGTCAGTTTCATAATAAAGATACCTAACTGTTGCATATGTGTCTTACCTAACAACCTGTCAGTATTTTATACCATTTTAATGTTCAATCTGTCAGACACTACAACACAAGGGTATCTTGGTACAGACCTGCAATCAACTTCGACAACTTCCACTAGTGAGAGGGGCTGGATTTGAGAGGGACCTGACCTCTCAACATCTGAGTTCTTACCTCTTCTAGTGACCTACGTCTCACCTCTTGGCGCTATATAAAGCTCCATCCTCTCACTTCATCTCCATATTGTTTCATACTATGGAACAATGCTCTTCTCCAGACTGAGGGACTGACCACCTCAAAACTTTAACCCTTTGAGGGTTTTGGTCGTACTAGTACGTCTTATGCATAGGGGTTTTTGACGTACTAGTACGCATAAATTCTAGCGGCCTCAAATCTAGTGAGAGAAAGCTGGTAGGCCTTCATATGAAAGAATGGGTCTATGTGGTCAGTGTGCACAGTCTAAAAAAAATCCTGCAGCACACAGTGCATAATGAGAAAAAAAAAACTTTGACCATTTTTTTGGAATAAATCAGCGACTTTGCAGTGTATTTTCGTATGGTATTTATTGTTGTATTCTAGTTTTCTTGGTCTCATTTTATAGAATGGAAGACATATTACAGAAATTGAGATGATTTTGACTGGTTTTACAATGAAAGGTGCCTTGAAATTGAGCTCAAAGTAGCAGAAATGTTCGATTTTTACCAAACTTCAAAAGTAAACAAATCGTGCCAAGCGTGCAATATACGTCAACTGGTGAGTCTAATATTCTTTCACAAGTGCACCAATAATATTTATACCATTTTTTACACTAATGCAGTAGTCTGCATTAATAAAAATTCAAAGTGGAAAGCAAAAGAATATAAGAGGGGCCTTGAGACGTGACTAATGACTAGAGGAAATGTCATTTTAGTGCCAGGAATGTCTTTCTTGTTTATTCTGGACCCTATTCGGAAATTGGCATCTTTTGAAATTTGTGTGAAATTGGCAAAATTGCTAAATTCTGACCACTGTACTGGATAGTTGAATTTCATAAATGGGTGGTTTCTTGCACCCATTCGATAGAAAAAATGGAGTTCTAGCGAAATATTTATGTTTTTTGTCGACTAGTACAGTGAAATTGGCCGAAAATGGGGCTCAAAGTGGGCAAAATCGCCGATGCGTAAACATCGCCGAGACCGCTAACTTTGCGAGAGCATAATTCCGTAAGTTTTCTATCAAATTTCAAACTTTTGGTGTCTTTATGATCGGGAAAAGATTCTCTATCTTTTCATAAGAGAAAATAATTTTTTTTGTTTTTTAAATTTGGCCGACCCTGAGAACGAGTTTCGGAGAGGGCCTGTCGACCCTCAAAGGGTTAAGGGTGATGGACTGATTACATCGTCTTCAAGTATCTTCTGCTTCTATCAACTTTTCTGTACTCGACTGAAGAAGCCTACTGTGTAGGCGAAACGTTTCATAATAAAGATACCTAACTGTTGCATATGTGTCTTACCTAACAACCTGTCGGTATTTTATACCATTTTAATGTTCAAACTGTCTGTCCTTGAACTGCACATGGTTCAAGTAATCTTGATACGTCTCTTCATGTTCAGGGGGCAGCTGGTCACCCTGAATCCCTACTACATCCGGGTCCCATAGTTTATGGACTGGCTCACTGTTGGCTATGTCGACTTGCAACTCTGATAGATCTACATGCAGACCAATCCACATCACCAGCACAGCCTCATTCACTGTAGCACTGGAGTCCCCCTTTCCCGGGATCGCAGGGAAGTGAGTCAGTATCCTGCCTCCTACGATGTACCCCACTGGAGTCCTGTACAGGCCAATGCCCTCCTTGATAACCCTTCTCATAGACACTAATTCGTCTATGTAATCTCCTCCTACCAAGATTCCTACATTACTGACATTGTCTGTAGCGATGTCTGGCTCCTCCAGCTTCACACCCAACTCCCTCAACGTTTGACTGCTGGTAATGATATTGGGCAGCCTCTTCACTATCAAGGCTGAAATTTTCTGTCAATGCTCAGCTAATCTGACCGTCACATCAACAACCAGTTAAGACTTGCATGGGACCTGCCCACCAAACCCTTCCACCTTCATGTGAACTTTACCACCTGTCTTCAACTTCAACTTAGTTGCTAGACTCTCTGTTAAAAAGGATCTTTGTCCCCCAATGTCGAAGAACAAATGGGTCATTTCAGACTTCTTCCCATTTGTAGCCACTGCCATTTTGGTGGGCAAGGCCACTGAACCTTGAACCTGCTCACCAGAACAAATCCTCGGTGCCACATTCACCACATTCACCACTACTTCAGGCTTGCCCATGCTCTCCTTAGCTTGTGCTGATCTGGTGTCATTAGGACACAGTGCACTGTGGTGCTTACCTTTCCGGCAGCCCCGACACTCATTGAGTTGGGCGTTACAGTCCCTGGCAAAATGTTCTCCGCAACACTTGAAACAGAGCCTCAACTCCCTTAGTTGTTGAACACTTCAGTTATAGGTGGTGAAGCTCGAGCACTCTGAATTAGCGTGTTATCCTTCACAAAACACACACTGTCTCATACTGGCCGTTTTAGTGGCTTCTCCCTTGGCCCTATCAGTGGAGGACTTGTCCTGGGCATAATATAAGCTGACCCTAGTAGGAGGTGTTTTAGCTTTCTCTCTCGAGTGTCTGGAGGGGTCAATCGACTTCACCTTGGTGGACAATTTCTCCCCCTGACCTATACTTAGGTGAGATACGAGATCTCCCAACCCTTCAACAATTTGTTGTACAGTGGACCCCCGATTAACAATCTTTTTTCATTACAGAAGTATATTCAGGTACCAGTACTGACCGAATTTGTTCCCATAAGGAATATTGTGAAGTAGATTAGTCCATTTCAGACCCTCAAACATACACGTACAAACGCACTTACATAAATACACTTACATAATTGGTCGCATTTGGAGGTGATCGTTAAGCGGGGGTCCACTGTATAGTGAACCGGTTTGTCCGATATTTCAAATGCAACTCGTCTACTGTAGTGCTAGCCAGTTTCCTCTGAATCACCTGACTAATGACCCATTCTGAATCATCATGTAAATCTCTGAAACTATTTGTCAAGCTCATAATTTCAATGCAGAACTTCTTTAGGCTCTGACAGTCATGTCGGCAAGCCCCTAGATCCAACAACCAATAAAATATAGCCACCATTATCTCTTCAGTGTTGCCAAACATGTCCTTTAACTGGTCTTTGGCATGTTGGTAATTAGTGTCAGTAATCTGGTAGTGCCGGACCAAGTCTAGGGCTTTACCTTTGAGCTGTGATCATAAATACTGCAATTTGACGGCACCTGACAAATCGTTTCTGTCATCTATCTGGGCTTTAAACTGATCTCAGAAAGCAATGTGTTCTGTTAAGGTCCCATCAAATGTCGGCAAATTCAACTGGGGCAACCTGGGCAACATACTGACAGGTGTGTGGCTGCTCGTGGTACCTGCGGTGTTCAACACCTCACTTGGCTTACTAGTCTTTAACCCTTTGAGGGTCGACAGGCCCTCTCCGAAACTCGTTCTCAGGGTCGGCCAAATTTCAAAAAAAAAAAAAAATTATTTTTTCTTATGAAAAAATAGAGTTTTTTTTTCTAAACATTATAGGATAAACAAAAAAATTTTACCATCAATACTTACGGAGATATGGATGCATGAAGTTTGCAGAAAATGAGCCGCGTATGGCAACAGCGGCGACTGCCGCTCACCCGGTAAACTTTGATTTACTTGTACAGTAGACCCTCGGTTAACGAACTTTTTTCATTCCAGTAGTATGTTCAGGTGCCAGCACTGACCGAATTTTTTCCCATAAGGAATATTGTGAAGTAGATTAGTCCATTTCAGACCCCCAAACATACACGTACAAACGCACTTACATAAATACACTTACATAATTGGTCGCATTTGGAGGTGATCGTTAAGCGGGGGTCCACTGTATTTGAAGGTTTGTTGTTTTTTTCACTATTTTATTTTTTCACATAACTTATGTGGCCTATGAGACCAAAGTAAGGTGCAATGTACATATATACACTCGTTGTATACAACACAATAAGCACACAAACATAATTATCAATATATTGTTTACAAAACTTGTTTACAAAAACAAACAATACAAAACATTGTTTATTATTATTGTTCTATAATATATATACCAATATACAGTCACTGAACATATTCCTATTAGTTCTGCAGCTTGTGGAACTCTGAAACATGGTGTCATACACAATGGTGTTTTATCTTTCTCCCTCATTCTATCTCTTTCAATCTGTCTCTCTCTTTCTATCTGTCTGTCTATCTCTGTCTCACAGGTACACATAAATACAAGTATACATAGTATAAATTACCTAGGATAACCCAAGAAATCCAGACAAAGTGCTATACTCTGCTTGAAGATGTGAGTAAAAGTGATGACACAGTCTTGTGGCTCTCTGAGACAGAGAGCTAGATGGATAGACAGATAGACAGGGAGCTTGACAGACAGACAAATAGACAGACAGAAATGTTAGTGTACCAGTACCAGTGTACTAGTGTTCCACCCTCCTCCTCCTCTTCTTCCTCTTCCTCCTCTTCCCCCTACTCTTCCTCCTCTTCCCCCTACTCTTCCTCCTCTTCCCCCTACTCTTCCTCATACTCTTCCTCTTCCTCCTCTTCCTCTTCCTCCTACTCTTCCTCTTCCTCCTCCTCCTCTTCCTCCTCCTCCTCTTCTTCCTCTTCCTCCTACTCTTCCTCCTCCTCCTCTTCCTCTTCCTCCTCTTCCCCCTAATCTTCCTCCTACTATTCCTCTTCCTCCTCCTCTTCCTCTTATTCCTCTTCCTCCCACTTTTCCTCCTCCTCCTCTTCTTCCTCTTCCCCCTACTCTTCCTCCTTCTCCTTGTCCTCCTCGTCCATAGTGTAAATTACAAGGAGTCGGCAGCTGTCAAAGTGACATATTGGCTCATTACTCTTTCCCCCTCCGGCCTGTCAAAACAATGGGGTCGGATGCTGCTTCCCCTCCTCCATTCTATCTAATTATCTTTCTCCCTCATTCTATCTGTCTGTCTATCTCTGTCTCACAGGTACACATAAATACAAGTATACATAGTATAAATTACCTAGGATAACCCAAGAAACCCAGACAAAGTGCTATACTCTGCTTGAAGATGTGAGTAAAAGTGATGACGCAGTCTTGTGGCTCTCTGAGACAGAGAGCTAGATGGATAGACAGGGAGCTTGACAGACAGGCAAATAGACAGACAGAAATGTTAGTATACCAGCAAAAACAAAGGGAGGGCGATGTTCATCTCATCTTTTGGCATCAGCTCTACCCTCATTTACCCTCATCAAACGTCAGCACTTATCAGATGTTATCTCCCCTTATCTTGTTACTGTCATGGGTGAACATTTATTATTACATATTATTATTATTACATATTATTATTATTATGTATTATTATTATTATGTATTATTATTATTATGTATTATTATTATTATGTATTATTATTATGTATTATTGTTAACATTACGTATTCTTCTTCTTCCTCCTCCTCCTCCTCCTCTTCTTCCTCCTCCTCCTCCTCCTCTTCTTCCTCCTCCTCCTCCTCCTCTTCCCCCTCCTCCTCCTCCTCTGCCTCCTCCTCCTCTTGCCTCCTCCTCCTCTTGCCTCCTCCTCCTCTGCCTCCTCCTCCTCTGCCTCCTCCTCCTCCTCCATTCTTGGAACAAGTTTGAAGAGCTTGTAGTTCATAATCACTATCATTATCATCACCAATGCTCACATCTGAGTCTGGGATTTTGGAAAATAGGAGTTTCCTCTTTGATTCTGGTACAACTGAACATGAACAAGACGGCCCAGCACCAGATGTGGAAGGCTGTGGGTTGTCTGGGTTTTCCTCACTATTACCCATATTATGGTCATTAGTTTCGGTCAAAGCCTCACCAGAACCTTGAAACTCATCTTCACTGTCACTTCCATCTGTATTAGAACTGTCACTGGGGAACAAAAGTGTCCCAATTCGCCGAGGAGTGACTAACTTCTTACCGCAGGGCATGGTGGAAATTGTGTACTATGATGGCATTCCCACAATGCACCACTGGGTCCCAGATTTTTTTCCTACTGCGCACACCCACCACACAGACCCATTCTCTCACATCTAGGCTTATCAGCCTTTTCCTGCGAGATTTGAGGCCGCTAGAATTTATGCGTACTAGTACGTCAAAAACCCCTACGCGTAAGACGTACTAGTACGACCAAAACCCTCAAAGGGTTAAGGAGCTTAACTTACCTTTGTACATATTCATCTCCTGGTGACAATCTATATCATCCTTGGTGAATTCGTCCTGAGCTTGCCGAAGACTGTCGTGGGATTCACCATCCTCAATAGCCTGTAGCTCATATGCTGAGAATGCTCATTTGTAGGCTTCAAATTTTTCCCCCAAACGCTTCAAGAAGTCTTGCAAATCATCGCAGTCTACTTTACTACGTTGACTAGTAGTCTTACACCTGTTGTGCTTTCTGTTCAGATGCCCTTTGTATACAGCCACTGACCATTTTAATTTTGCTAACACTGAACCAGACTCTTCCTGATTCCCATCTGCCATTGTCGACGTTTAATTAGGAGTGTGACACTAACTGTACTTTACTCAGCCCACCCCACAACACGATACAGTGTTAGGCAAGAATGAACGAGTCTCAAGGCTCCTCAACAGCTTAATGACTCCCTTTAATATACTGACTCTACTCTGAGTGAAAATGTACACCGTTAGCTCTCAAACCCCAATCGAAATGTATATCGATGTGAAAGCTTAACCTAGCAATTTCCTGAACAATGTCAGCAAATAATTACAGGACTTAAGCTAGTCTCTGGTACAAATCACAAATCCCACATTAAAATGAGTCAAGACAATGAAAATCACACATTAAAAATGCAGAATTTACAAATTAAAAATCACTTGATTTGCACAAATAAATTCAACAATTCAACTTGTGAAACAGTAAATAAAAAATGTGTTTACATGGAGAGAGTTCCGGGGGTCAACACCCCCACGGCCCGGTCTGTGACCAGGTATCCTGGTGGATCAGAGCCTGATCAACCAGGCTGTTACTGCTGGATGCACGCAAACCAACATACGAGCCACAGCCCGGCTGATCTAATGTGCGGCCTAAGCCAGCCTCACATGTTCCGCCGGTAGCATTGTTTACCAGCCAGCCTATGCGGTAACATCCAAGCATAAAATCGGAACATTTCGTATTATTACAGTGTTTTTGTTGATTTTATCTGCAAAATATGTGACCATTGGCCCCAAGAAACCTTCTAGTGCCAACCCTGTGGTAAAAAGGGTGAGAAATATTATCAAAACACTGTGGTACCATGGTCAACTGCTGATGCTGCTGCTGCTGTAGCACTGTCAGCTGCTGCTGTAGCACCGTCAGCTGCTGCTGTACCACCGTGAGCTGCTGCTGCTGCTGTAGTACGGTCTGCTGCTGCAGTAGCACCATCTGCTGCTGCTGTAGCACTGTCAGTTGCTGCTGTAGCACTGTCAGCTGCTGCTGCTGCTGTAGCACTGTCAGCTGCTGCTGCAGCACGGTCAGCTGCTGCTGCTGCTGCTGCTGCACTGTCAGCTGCTGCTGCTGCTGTACCACCGTCAGCTGCTGCTGCTGCTGTAGAACCGTCTGATGCTGCTGTAGCACCGTCTGCTGCTGCTGCTGCTGCTGTACCACCGTCAGCTGCTGCTGCTTCTGTAGTACCATCTGCTGCTGCTGTAGCACTGTCAGCTGCTGCTGTAGCACTGTCAGCTGCTGCTGCTGCTGCTGTAGCACTGTTGTTGATGTGGCTTATTGAGAATACCAAGAAACAATTAACCCCAGAGGGTTAACCACCCAGGATAACCCAAAAAAGTCAGTGTCATCGAAGACTGTCTAACTTATTTCCATTGGGGTCCTTAATCTTGTCTCCCAGGATGCAACCCACACCAGTCGACTAACACCCAGGTGAACAGGGAAAAATGCCTGGAACTAGTGCTCATATTGGTGAATTTAAAGCCAGCAAAGGTTGGTTTGAGAGATTTAAGAATCATAGTGGCATACACAGTGTGATAAGGCCTGTTCTGGAAGAAAATGCCAAACAGGACCTACAGTACTCAGGAGGAAAAGGCACTCCCAGGACACAGTGTCTCATCAGTCATTGCTGCATCTTCAATAAAGGTAAGTGTCATTTATTCTTCATTTAGTAGAGTAGTACATGCACAGTATATATTGTGCATGTACTACTCTACTATTGTGCATGTATCCTTCTCTTTGTGTGTAGGAAAATGTATATTTCATGTGGTAAAATTTTTTTTTTTCATACTTTTGGGTGTCTTGCATGGATTAATTTGATTTCTATTATTTCTTATGGGGAAAATTCATTTGCATAACGATAATTTCGCATAACAATGAGCTCTCAGGAACGGATTAATATCGTTATGCGGGGGTCCACTGTACTAGTTTGTGAGTATAGCAATGTGAATTCTTTTGTTTTTGCACAATATATAGTTTCAGTATTGGAGTATCACAGGCCAACTTATGACTAGTTAGGATTCATTATTTTAAGATTAAGATTGATACTTCTGTGTTTATGGTCAAGTGGGTGAGTGAGTGTAAATGTGAACCACCAGGTGATACTCATGTAAATAGTTGACGGGGTATATCAGGGGGATAAGATGTTTTCTAATGGTAGTTTTGAAGGTGATGAATGTGTCTGCAGTTCTAGAGAATTCAGGGAGGGTGTTCCAGATTTTAGGGCCTTTGACATACATTGAATTTTTATAAAGGTTTAGTCAGACATGGGGAATGTCATAGAGATGTTTGTGTCTGGTGTTATGCCTGTGGGTCCTGTCACAACTATCAAGAAAGCATTTTAGGCCAAGGTTAATACTGGAATTTAAGGTCCTGTAGATGTATATTGCACAGTAGTAAGTGTGCATGTACTGACCAGGGAGTAAGTTTAGATCTATGAAGAGTGGGGGGAGGGTGTTGCCAGGGATGGGATTTAGTGATTATTCTTACTGCAGCTTTTTGTTGGGTTATTATTGGCTTTAGGTGTGTTGCTGCAGTTGATCCCCAAGCACAAATAGCATAGGTGAGGTATGGATAAATAAGTGAATGGTATAGTGTGAGAAGGGCATTTTGCGGCACGTTGTATCATATCTTGGAGAGGATCCCAACTGTTTTGGATACTTATTTGGTTATGTGTTTTATATGGGTGCTGAAATTCAGGCTATTGTCGAGGTTTAGGCCTTGGAATTTGCCCTCATTATGTCTGGCAATTAGAGTGTTGTCAATCTTAATGTTAATTTGCGCAACTCCTGCTCTTCTACCAAACATAATACAGTGGACCCCCGGTTAATGATATTTTTTCACTCCAGATGTATGTTCAGGTGCCAGTACTGACCGAATTTGTTCCCATAAGGAATATTGTGAAGTAGATTAGTCCATTTCAGACCCCCAAACATACACGAACAAACGCACTTACATAAATACACTTACATAATTGGTCGCATTCGGAGGTGATCGTTATGCGGGGGTCCACTGTATAGTAGGTTTTGTCAGTGTTAAGCGTAAGTTTATTGGCTGTCATCCAAGTCGATATTTTGAGCAGCTCCTCGTTAACAATGGTGTTGAGGGTGGCAAGATTAGGGTGAGAGATGACATAAGTCATGTTGTCAGCAAAGAGAATGGGGTTCAGGTGTTGGGATACGTTTGGAAGATCATTGATGTATATGAGGAAGAGCAGGGGACCAAGGACACTTCCCTGCAGAACTCCAGTATCAAGTGGCCATGTTGATGATGCTTTGTCTTTAATGGTGACATACTGATACCTATTAGTAAGGAAGGATTTGAAATATGCAAGCGCATTGCCTCTTATACCATAATGGTCAAGTTTGTGGAGTAGGATGCAGTGGTCTACTGTGTCAGAAGCTTTTCTTAGGTCAGTAAAAATTCCTAGCGGATATTCCTTATTTTCCAATGCTGCGTAAAGCAGATCTAGCATTTTTATAATTGCATCATTAGTGCTTTTATTTTTCCTGAATCCAAATTGGCAGGGGTTGAGTATGTTTTGAGCCATTATAAATGATTACAGTCTCCTGAGCACGAGTTTCTCAAAGATTTTGGATAGCAATGGTAAGTTTGATATTGGCCTATAGTTGTTTAAATCTGTAGGGTCACCACCTTTATGTATTGGTGTAACCCTTGCTGTCTTGAGTAGTTTCAGGAAGGTGCTAGTTTCTAGTGACTTGTTAAAAAGTAATGAAATAGCATGCGAAAGGACATGGGCCACTCGCTTGTACAATAAATATTGCTTTTCATATTTGTGTTTCTTAATAATGGATTTCAGAATGCTGCTGGTTAGCCATGGGCAACCAAGCCGTTTATTCGTGATCTGTTTCGTTTTTATAGGACAATGTTTGTTGTATAGTCTAGGTAATTTGTTGAGAAAAATGTCTGTCCAGTCATCAATACCATTGCCTTGGAGAATTCTGTAGGCCAGTCAACAGTCTCTAGGTCAGCTGTGAAATTCCTTATTGAGGCCTCGTCGTTGAGTCTAAATGAAACTTTGTTGTATTTGAGTGGTGGTTTACTAATGTTTGTCAGGAGGAAGGTAGGGTAGTGGTCTGTAGTGGTGTCTGTGATTATCCCTGATTTAAGGGGGGCTAGTATATTGGTCCATATGTGGTCTATTATGGTTGCACTTGTTTCAGTAAGCCTGGTTGGTTTAGTTATTAGAAGTGTGTGTTGTTCATATTGTTGATGAAATCAGTTACAGGCTGGTCATCTATTAGGCCAAGGTTGATGTTGAAGTCTCCAGCTAAGAGAAGGTGGTGCTTGTTCAGTTATCTGTTTGTTATTAGTGCCTTTAATTTCTCACTGAAATTTGGGATGTTTGTGTGGGGTATCCGGTAAATGGCACCAATTGTCATAGGCGTTTTAAGTTTTTTTACAGTAAAATTAGCAAAAATGTATTCCCCATATTCATCACTAAAGCAAGTGGTACTAATACAAGATAACTGGTTAGAGTAATAGATTGCAATACCACCCCCAACTTGGTATGGTCTGCAGTTGTGGATTGCTGTGTATCCTGGTAGAGGGTAGATATCTATTGTGTCCTGCTTAAGCCAGGTCTCAGTAAGAATAATGTAGGAGAAGGGTGTTGTTAGTGACACAAGGAGTACCAGGAGGTCATCATAGTGTTTGCTTAAGGACCTGATGTTATAATTAGGAACTGATAGACTTTTAGCATTGTTTAGGATAGTGCTGTGTAATAAAGACAGTTACTTTCCAATAGGTTTTGACTGGGTGTTTGATTATGGAAGTTTAGATCAGGGTCAACGTGATCAATCACCTTCTCGGTTTAAATTATGGTTATTTATATCCTGTATTGTGCAGTGAGTTCTAATACTGATATCTGTAGTGGTGGGATGTTTGGACAAGTATACAGCTAGAGTATTTTGGTCATATAGAGTATAGTCATTAATACACATAATGAAGTTGATGTTGTCTATGTGTTGTGCTGGAATGAGCTAAAATACAACTAGGTATAAACTAATAATATAAAAATACAAATTAAAAATAGCACCAGACTTGTAATTGCACTATGGTCTAATATAATGAATTTGGTATTGACTATGTATTGAGCTAGAATGAGCTATAATACAACTAGGTTTAATATAATAATACAAAAATGGCACAAGACTCTCACTTGTCATTGCATTAAGGTCTTATATAAATTGTTTATAAGAACTAGAGTATAACTAGATTTAAATTGACAAGATAAAACAGTTTTTACGAGGATAGTGAGGCTCAAGTTAGAGTATGTAGGAAACAGGGAAATTATTTCCCAGTAAAAGTAGGCCTTAGACAAGGATGTGTGATGTCACCGTGGTTGTTTAATATATTTATAGATGGGGTTGTAAGAGAAGTAAATGCGAGGGTCTTGGCAAAAGGCGTGGAGTTAAAAGATAAAGAATCACACATAAAGTGGGAGTTGTCACAGTTGCTCTTTGCTGATGACACTGTGCTCTTGGGAGATTCTGAAGAGAAGTTGCAGAGATTGGTGGATGAATTTGGTAGGGTGTGCAAAAGAAGAAAATTAAAAGTGAATACAGGAAAGAGTAAGGTTATGAGGATAACAAAAAGATTAGGTGATGAAAGATTGGATATCAGATTGGAGGGAGAGAGTATGGAGGAGGTGAATGTATTCAGATATTTGGGAGTGGACGTGTCAGCGGATGGGTCTATGAAAGATGAGGTGAATCATAGAATTGATGAGGGGAAAAGGGTGAGTGGTGCACTTAGGAGTCTGTGGAGACAAAGAACTTTGTCCTGGGAGGCAAAGAGGGGAATGTATGAGAGTATAGCTTTACCAACGCTCTTATATGGGTGTGAAGCATGGGTGATGAATGTTGCAGCAAGGAGAAGGCTGGAGGCAGTGGAGATGTCATGTCTGAGGGCAATGTGTGGTGTGAATATAATGCAGAGAATTCGTAGTTTGGAAGTTAGGAGGAGGTGCGGGATTACCAAAACTGTTGTCCAGAGGGCTGAGGAAGGGTTGTTGAGGTGGTTCGGACATGTAGAGAGAATGGAGCGAAACAGAGTGACTTCAAGAGTGTATCAGTCTGTAGTGGAAGGAAGGCGGGGTAGGGATCGGCCTAGGAAAGGTTGGAGGGAGGGGGTAAAGGAGGTTTTGTGTGCGAGGGGCTTGGACTTCCAGCAGGCATGCGTGAGCGTGTTTGATAGGAGTGAATGGAGACAAATGGTTTTTAATAGTTGATGTGCTGTTGGAGTGTGAGCCAAGTAACATTCATGAAGGGGTTCAGGGAAACCGGCAGGCCGGACTTGAGTCCTGGAGATGGGAAGTACAGTGCCTGCACACTGAAGGAGGGGTGTTAATGTTGCAGTTTAAAAACTGTAGTGTAAAGCACCCTTCTGGCAAGACAGTGATGGAGTGAATGATGGTGAAAGTTTTTCTTTTTCGGGCCACCCTGCCTTGGTGGGAATCGGCCAGTGTGATAATAAAAATAAAAAAAAAACACAAGTTAAGGTAGCAAAAGAACAATGAGAAAATAGTAAAAATAAAATTGGCAATGTCTTGGTTATAATATGCTAGTTAGATGGTAGACAGGATAATATAAAAGTTGTAGTTGAAAATACAAGTTTAAAAAAAATATTTGGTTACAAAAGGTTAAGAAAAGTAAAACATATTTGGGTGATAAAGTTTGAAATAGAATAGGGCAATTATAAAAAGTTTATAATAAAATTGGGTAATAAGCTTTACAAATAAAAAAGGGCAATAATAAAAGTTTAAAATGAATAGGGCAATAAAGTATAAAGTAAAACTGGGCAAGTAAAGATTGGGTAATTAACTCTAGAGTAGAATAGTGCAATAATAAGATGGAAAGTTTACATTGAGGTTGGGCACTAAAGTATAAAATAAAAATGGGTAATAATAAAAAGTTTACAATAAGGTTGGGCACTAAAGTATAGAATAAAAATGGGCAATAATAAAAGTTTACAATAAGATTGGTCAATATAGTTTGAAGTAAAATTGGGCAATAATAGAGATTTTAAAATAAAATTGGGCAGTAGAGTATTATTTCTTAAAGTGAGGTAGACTAATTGAGGACAAGCTGTGGTTAGTTTCAAATAAAATAAGATAAAACAGTGAAGTGGTAAGATGTAAAAAAAAGGAGATAGATTCTGTAGATGATAAACACAATTAAGACTATGAGGTTTAGGTGTATTGCAGCAGTTGATCCCCAAGCACAAATAGCATAGGTGAGGTATGGATAAATAAGTGAGTGGTATAGTGTGAGAAGGGCATTTTGCGGCACGTAGTATCGTATCTTGGAGAGGATCCCAACTGTTTTGGATACTTTTTTTGATATGTGTTGGATATGGGTGCTGAAATTCAGGTTGTTGTTGAGGTATAGGCCTAGGAATTTGCCCTCATTATGTCTGGAAATTAGAGTGCTGTCAATCTTAATGTTTAGTTGTGCAGCACCTGCTCTGCTACCAAACATAATATAGTAGGTTTTGTCTGTGTTAAGTGTAAGTTTATTGGCTGTCATCCAAGTTGATATTTTGAGCAGCTCCTCATTAACAATGGTGTTGACGGTGGCAAGATTAGGGTGAGAGATGACATAAGTCGTGTCGTCAGCAAAGAGAATGGGTTTCAGGTGTTGGGATACGTTTGGAAGATCATTGATGTAAATGAGGAAGAGCAGGGGTCCAAGAACACTTCCCTGAGGAACTCCAGTATCAAATGGCCGTGTTGATGATGCCGTGTCTTTAATGGTGACATACTGATATTTATTAGTAAGGTAGGATTTGAAATATAAGAACATAAGAACATAAGAACGAAGGAACACTGCAGAAGGCCTACTGGCCCATGCGAGGCAGGTCCAAGTCTCCTACCGGCTTAAGCCAATGCACCCAACATAGTCAGGTCAGGTCACATTGACTTAAGGGAGGAACACGGCAACAGACCTGGTAGCACAAGCTATCAGGTCTAACTCACACCCACCCACATCCACTCATGTATTTATCCAACCTATTTTTAAAGCTACACAACGTTCTGGCCTCTATAACGGTACTTGGGAGTTTGTTCCACTCATCCACAACTCTATTACCAAACCAGTACTTTCCTATATCCTTCCTGAATCTGAATTTTTCCAACTTAAAACCATTGCTGCGAGTCCTGTCTAGGCTAGATATTTTCAGCACACTATTTACATCCCCTTTATTTATTCCTGTCTTCCATTTATACACCTCAATCATATCCCCCCTAATTCTACGTCTTTCTAGAGAGTACAGATTCAGGGTCCTTAGTCTATCCTCATAGGGAAGGTTTCTGATACATGGGATCAACTTTGTCATCCTCCTTTGTACATTTTCCAGAGAATTTATATCCATTCTGTAATAAGGTGACCAAAACTGTGCAGCATAATCTAAATGAGGCCTAACCAAGGATGTATAGAGTTGAAGAACAACCTGAGGACTCCTATTATTTATGCTTCTTGATATGAAGCCAAGGATTCTATTAGCTTTATTGCGAACACTTATGCACTGTTGTCTTGGTTTCAGATTACTGCTAACCAGAACTCCTAAATCTTTTTCGCAATCCGTAATATTAAGATCTACATTATTTAGTTTATATGTGGCATGGTTATTGTCCTGTCCAACATTTAGAACTTTGCATTTGTCTATATTAAACTGCATCTGCCACTTCTCCGACCACTGCATCAGTCTATTCAAATCTTCCTGGAGTGCTCGAATGTCCTCGTCAGAATGAATTCGACGGCCTATTTTGGTGTCATCGGCAAACTTGCCGATGTCGCTCTTTATGCCCTCATCTATGTCGTTTATGTAGATTGTGAACAGCAGGGGGCCCAACACTGACCCCTGTGGAACACCGCTCGTGACACTTCCCCACTCTGATTTCTCCCCATTTATGCAAACTCTCTGCTGCCTATTTGTCAACCATGCCTCTATCCAGGAAAAAATTTCTCCTCCTATTCCATGTGCTTTAATTTTCCTCAATAGTCTCTGATGTGGGACCCTGTCAAAAGCCTTACTGAAGTCCATATACACAATATCATATTCATTACCATGATCTACCTCCTCAAATACCTTAGTGAAAAAAGTTAATAAATTCGTAAGGCAGGAACGCCCCTTTGTAAAACCATGCTGAGATTCGTTGATTAATTTATGCTTTTCAAGGTGGCTACGAACTGCCTCGGCAATTATTGATTCCATAAATTTTCCCACTATGGAGGTTAGGCTTATTGGTCTATAGTTCGAAGCTAAGGACCTGTCACCTGTTTTGAAAATAGGTATCACATTTGCCATTTTCCACTTATCTGGCACCATGCCAGTTTGTAGTGATATGTTGAAAAGATTAGCCAAAGGTGTGCTAAGCTCCTCTTTACATTCCTTTAGAACCCTTGCATACAGTTCATCAGGGCCTGGGGATTTGTTAGGTTTTAATTTATCTATTTGCCTAAGGACCATGTCACTTGTGACCCTAATAGTACACAGTTTATTATCGTCCTGTTCTACATAATTTATCATTACTGGAATATCGCTGGTATCCTCCTGTGTAAAAACTGAGAGGAAGTATGTGTTAAAAATTCTACACATTTCCTTATCACTGTCAGTGAGCTGACCCGAGGAACTTTTGAGTGGGCCTATCTTGTCCCTGATCTTACTTCTGTATACCTGAAAGAATCCTTTTGGGTTAGTCTTCGATTCTCTTGCAACTTTAACCTCATAATCTCTTTTTGCTTTTCTAATTCCCTTTTTTATTTCTCTCTTTAACTGAATATATCGATTTCTCAATTGCCCCTCTCCTCTTTTGATTTGCCTATATATGCCTCTCTTTTGACCAATCAGATATTTTAATCTATTGTTCATCCATTTAGGATCATTTTTGTTTGATCTGATTTCCCTATTTGGAACATAATTTGACTGAGCAGCTAGAACTATGCCCTGGAAAGCATCATATCGGCAACCATCACCACCTACCTGACCCTTAGTCAGGTCATTCCAGTTCAGCCCACCTAAGTAATTTTTCAGTCCTATGAAATCAGCCAAGCGAAAGTCAGGGACGGAGACTTGATTGCCATTATTAGGGGAATTCCATGATATATTAAAACTGAGTGATTTGTGATCACTTTCCCCAAGCTCATCATTAACCTCAAGATTATTAATTAGTGTTTCCCTACTGGCAAGAACCAAGTCAACGAGGTTATTTCCCCTAGTTGGCTCTGTCACAAACTGTTTTAAAAAACAATCCTGGATCGTATCAAGAAAGTCACCTGACTCTAAATTTCCTGTCAAATTGCTCCAGTCAATCTGTCTATAGTTGAAATCTCCCATTAGCACAACATTTTCGTATGTAGATGCCTTACGAATTTCGTCCCATAGAAGTTTACTGCACTCCCTATCAAGATTTGGGGCCCTGTAAATCACACCCAAAATTAGTTTTTCTCGGCCCTCGAGAAGCTGTAACCAAACAGATTCAGTAGCTGACGCTTCTAATTTAATATCTTGTCTAACACAACAATTTAAAGCGCATGGCATCTTATACCATAATGGTCAAGTTTGTAAAGTAGGATGCCATGGTCTACTGTGTCAAAAGCTTTTCTTAGGTCAATAAAAATTCCTAGCGGATATTCCTTATTTTCCAATGCTGTGTAAAGCAGACCTAGCATTTTTACAATTGCATCATTAGTGCTTTTATTTTTCCTGAATCCAAATTGGCAGGGGTTAAGTATGTTTTGTGCTGTTATAAATGTATACAGTCTCCTGTGCACGAGTTTCTCGAAGATTTTGGATAGCAATGGTAAGTTTGATATTGGCCTATAGTGGTTTACATCTGTAAGGTAACTCTTGCTGTCTTGAGAAGTTTCGGGAAGGTGCTAGTTTCTTGTGACTTGTTAAAAAGTAAAGAAATAGCATGCGAGAGGACATGGGCCGCTTGCTTGTACAATAATGGTGGGACATGAGACAGGTTCTCTGAGTTTTTTTTAAGCGACTTTATAATCTCAGTGACTTCTGTGGGCTCAGTTGGTGCAAGATAGAAGGAATTTGGGAAATTCCCATCTAGATAGTCCCCGGCATGGGCATTGGTATGTGGGATTTTACTGGCAAGATTAGATCCTATGGTTGAGAAGAAGTCGTTTATCTTGTTAGCTGTGTCAGTGGGATGTAGTGGTGTTTCGTTAGGTTTAGTTAGGACAATATTCTTGTTTTTTTCAGTTTGTGGGTGCCCAGAATCTGAGAGAGTGTTTTCCAGGTCTTTTTTATATCTCCACTTGTGTCAGTGAATCTGCTGGAGTAGTATAGTTGTTTGGCTTTCTTTATTACTTTGGTGAGAACTGATGAATAGTGTTTAAGAATATCTTTGTGTATTAAGCCCTGTCTATATTGCTTTTCATATTGGTGTTACTTATCAATGGATTTCAGAATGCTGCTGGTTAGCCATGGGCAACTGAGCCGTTTATTCGTGATCTGTTTCGCTTTTATAGGATAATGGTTGTTGTATAGTCTAAGTAATTTGTTAAGAAAAATGTCTGTCCAATCGTCAATACCATTGGCCTTGGAGAATTCTGTAGGCCAGTCAACAGTCTCTAGGTCAGCTGTGAACTTCCTTATCGAGGCCTCGTCATGGAGTCTAAATGAAACTTTTTGTATTCCAGTGGTGGTTTACTAATGTTTGTTAACCCTTTGACTGTTGCAACCCCCAATCCTGAGGTATCTCCTGGTGTCGCAAAATTTAAAAAAAAAAAAAAAAAAATTTTCTTATGAAATGATAGAGAATCTTTTCCCGATTGTAATGACACCAAAAAAAACGAAATTTGATGGAAAACTGATGGAATTACGCTCTCGCGAAGTTAGCGACCTCGGCGCTGTTTACAAATCGGCGATTTCGCCCACTTTAGCCCTATTTTCAGCTAATTCCATTGTTCCAGTTGCCCAAACTCATAGCTATTTCTTTAGAACTCCATTTTTTCTATCGATTGAGTACAAGAAACTGCCCATTTACCGATTTCAACTACCTAATAATGTGGTCAGAAATTTGCAATTTGGCCAATTTCACGAAAACTAAAAAATACGACAATTTCAAAATAAGGTCCAGAATGAACAATGCAGACATTCCTGGCTCTAAAATAACATTTTCTTTGCTCATCAGTCATGTCTCCAGGCCCCTCTGATATTACTCTTGCTTTCTATTTTGAATTTTTATTCAAACAAAAAATAGAAGACTTACTATTATGCGGACTACTGCAATACTGTAATAATTGTATAAATAACATCAACCCATTCATGACTGCATAATAGAATGGCTAGTTGGACATTTATTGGACAATGGCATCATTTGTTTACTTTTGAACATTGGCAAAAATCAAACATTTCCCCTACTTTGAGCTCCATTTCTGGTTCTTTTTATAGTAAAATCAATCAAAATCACCTCTATTTCTATAATGTGTTTTGCATTCTATCAAATGAGACCAAGAAAACGAGAAAACAGCCATAAATACTATACGAAAATAGACCACAAATTCGGCATTTTAATTAAAAAAAACGGTCGGATTTTTTTTTTCTCATTATGCACTGCGTGCTCCAGGATTTTTTTTATATGGTGCACACTGACCACACAGAACCATTCTCTCACATGTGGGCCTACCAGCTTTCTCCTGCTTGATTTGAAGCCGCTAGAATTTATGAGTATATACATCAAACACGGTACCTCGTAAGACGTATATATACGGCCGCGACAGTCAAAGGGTTAAGAGGAAAGTAGGGTAGTGGTCTGTAGTGCTGTCTGTGATTATCCCTGATTTAAGGGGGGCTAGTATATTGGTCCATATGTGGTTTATTATGGTTGCACTTTTCTCAGTGAGACTGGTTGGTTTAGTTATTGTCGGTATGAGAAGTGTGTTGCTCATATTCCTGATTAAATCAGTGACAGGTTGATCATCTAGTACGCCAAGGTTGATGTTGAAGTCTCCAGATACGAGAAAGTGGTGCTTGTTCATTTGTCTGTTTGTTATTAGTGCCTTTAACCCTTTCAGGGTCTGTCCCGTAGATCTACGGCTTTATGTTCAGGGTCCAAACTGTAGATCTACGCCAAAATTCTAGCAGCGTCAAATTTAGCACAAGAAGGTTGGTAGGCCTACGTCTGAGAGAATGGGTCTGGGTGGTCAGTGTGCACACCATAGAAAAAATCTGGATGCCTGCATGGCATTTTGGGAACGCCGGCAAAGTACAGTGGTCCCTTGTTGTTCGTAGTTAATCTGTTCCTGGAGTTGCTACTATTAACGAAATCTACGATTTGCGAATCAATTTTCCCCATAAGAAATAATATAAATACAATTAATCCATTCCTGACACCCAGAAGTATTAAAACAAAAAACTTTTTTACATGAAATATAGATGTAGTACATAAACAATACAATGGGAAATGATGAATGAAACATTAACAGCATAACACTTACCTTTATTGGAGATTCTTCTTTGTCTATGGGAGACTGGAGGAGGAGAGAGATTGGATTGTTTACAGTTTGGAAGGGGAATCCCCTTCCAGCAACACCTCAGGTACCATTTTCTTTTCTGGGGTTGCTTCTCTTCTCTGTTTCTTAATGCCACTAAGACCACTGTCAAGGCTTACTCAGCCCTGTAACAACTTCAGACAGTATTACCAAGGCTGGCTCCTCCTCAGGAAAATTAATGAATAGAAAAAGAATAAAAACTGACAAACATAAACACTTCATTATTTAGAAAATATAAAATATAAAACATTTAAATATGAAATATTAATCCTACATTAAAGAAAATGAAAAATGAAAAATATAAATGATAACTGAATTCAACGCTAATATAAATAGAACTTGGGTGTCTGGTGTTGGTGACACTGCGTGTGGTTGAAATCGTAGCCGTTGCTGATGATAGGGGGGGGGGTCGCAGGTGTTGGTGACAACCCACTGGCTCGTTCTTGTCGCCGTAAATAATCTCTCCTGATGACAGGAAATCAGGTTTTGTACCGCTGCAATGATGAGGGGTTACGTCCTGATTCTTCATACATATGCACAGGCAAGTAAATACAACAGGGGACATCTTCAGGACATTAGTCCGTCTCCTTCATTTCTACTCGTTGATTGGCAGGTGACCCTCTCTGTCATCCAAGCTGGAAAGATAGACAGGTTACCCACTGCTTAAGAAATCACTCTTCATGATAAGTACAATACCTAAAAGACGTGGTGATCATTACAACAGTCAACCTAGAGCAAGACTGAAAGGACTAAGTTTATTATTGGTCAAAAGTGAAGCTTTCAACCAATAAATCCACTAAAATACAAGGCAGGCATGTACTTACAGTAGTGCTGGGAGCTGTGAGTCTAGTGATTACTGTTTGGACCGGAGCCCCACACGTCACCTTTCAGGGGGGGGGAAGAAGGAGGGGAAGGGATAGCGGGAGCTAGACTGACCCTACCTTAACAAGCAGCCGGCAATCAAACTATCACTTTCGGGGAGGGGGGAAAAAGGGGGGGGGAATAGCGGGAGCTGTACTTACCCTACCTTAACAAGTAGCCGGCAATGAAACTATCGTTACTATATCGCTACTCCTATATATTGAACTTTTCCCTCACACTCCCCCATACCAAGACTTATAGTCGAGGAGTATAAGAAGAATAGGCGAGGAAAAAGTTCTAACATATGGAAGTCGCGTAAGGCAAGAAATCTTCTACTGGCTGTCACAACTTAACCAGTCAGAGAAATAACTGGATGAACCATTGATATACACAATATGGAACTTAAAAGCCTGGAGTGCCAATGTCCACCTCAAGAGGCGACTGTTGGTTCCCTTAAAAGTTTCTAGGTATATCAAAGGTTTGTGGTCAGTTTCTAAAATGAATTCTTTTCCCAGCAAATAAAATTTAAGTTTGGAGATACCCCACACAAGGGCCAAACATTCCTTTTCTACTGTGGAGTATCTCAATTCTGCGGGAAGGAGTTTCCGGCTTAGGAAGCATACAGGGAAGGGAGTACCATCATGGTATTGTAGTAGCACCGCACCTAAGCCAGTATTGGAGGCATCAGTTCTTAAACAAAATGTTTAATTAATATCTGGAATCTTAAGTATAGGGTCTTTCGAAAAGATACTTTTAATCTCATTAAACTTTTCCCGAGCTATGTCAGAAAGTTCAAGAGGTTCCTTCACAGACTTTTTAAGGAAGTTGGATAAGATGCCTGTAAGATCAGTAAGGTTCGGGATAAACCGTGCATAAAAATTTACAGAACCAAGAAAGCTACGCATGAGCTTCTTGGTTTTGGGGAATTTAAATTCTAATAAAGCTTTCATCTCACTGGGGAGAGGCTGCAGAGAGTTATTAGAAAGTATTAGGCCAAGATATCTAATCTTGTTATACCCAAGGAAGCATTTCTTCAGCTTGGCAGTGAGGCCATGTGAGCGTAACCTACGCAAAACTGATGTTAATGTTTGGATATGTTCGCCCCACGTGGATGTCATTACGTAAATGTTATCAAAATAAACTGAAACATTTGGCATATTACCCAAGACCTTTCTCATCAGCCTCACGTAGGTAGCACAGGCAGTTACCAAACCGAAGGCCATAGTTCTATACTGCATCAGTCCTTGGTGGGTAGGAAAAGCGGTGTACTGCTTAGAAGAAGGATCTAACATTACTTGATGATATGCATGCGCAATATCAATCTCTGAAAAGAAGGAAGAGTCATAAAATTTGTGTAGATCGCTATCTATTAAGGGCATAGGCTCAGCATCCCACCGAGTTATAGCATTAAGGCCTCTGAAGTCAATAGCAAGTCTATATGAATTATCCTCCTCCTTAACCATGACTACTGGTGAGCAATATGCAGATACTGAAGGTTCAATGATCTTTAGTTTTAATAATTTGTCTACCTCTCGGTCAAATGCATCCCTAAGGTGAACTGGAACTGGGTATAATTTTCGTTTGATAGGATTGTCCGTCACTAAGTCAATCTTATGGACTACCGTGGAGGTAACACCTGGAATATCAGTAAAGACGTCTGAAAAGTTACTCACACATTGAAGTAGTTCATGTCTCTTACGGTCATCCAAAGATTCATTAATATTAATGTTGGTTGCGCCCGAGTGGTCAAGAGTCACCAAGTCATGCAGTTCTTCATCATAGTCTAAGTTAGAGGTGTCAATTAGACACACCTTACATTCTTCAGTTGTTTTATCAAGTTCGTGTGGAAAAACTAAGTCAAAGTTATTAAGGCAGTTAACCGAATTTCTTCGGTAATATTTCTTAAGGATGTTGATATGATAAAGCTTAGGTTTCCCCTTGACTTCTATGAGGTAGTCAACTTTCCCACAAATTTTTAATACTTTATATGGACCTTTCCATGTACTAATAATTTATTTGACTTGATTGGCAAAAATACAAGAACTTCATCCCCTACATTAAAACTTCTCCTCTGACTTTTGGAATCAAAATAGGTTTTGTACTGGTCCATTGACAAACTTAAGTTTTTCGAAACTATGTCAGAGGTCTCATCAAGTTTGGATCTAAGGTCAAGGAGAAACTGATAAGAAGACTGAACCTCAGCCTTTACGTCCTCATTAGTCCATAAGTCATGAAGGATGGACAATGGGCCTCTGGCCTGTCTACCATAGAGAAGTTCAAAAGGTGAAAACCCCAAAGAGTCACTGGGAACTTCCCTTATGGCAAACAAAGCACAGGGTAGGAAACGATGCCACTCCTTAGATTTAAGGGAGCAAAGTTTCCTTAAAATGGACTTGAGAATCGAATGCTGGCGCTCAATCCTCCCATTACAGCTGGGATGATAGGGTGTGGTGAAGAGAGGCTTCACTCCCAGAAGTTGGTAGAGATGTTGCATTAAGTCAGATGTGAATTGTGTCCCACGGTCAGACAAAAATTTCTCTAGAGATGCCCACTCTGGAGAAGATGGACAAAAGGGCTTCAGCCACCTCTGTAGTGGTTATGGTCTTTAAGGGTATGGCTTCAGGGAAACTCGAAGCATAATCAACTAATGTTAATATATATCTATGCCCCCCAGATGAAAGTGGAGATAAAGGACCAACGATGTCAATGGCTACTCTTTCAAAGGTTACCGTAAAGACAGGCATTTTGACCATAGGTACTCGCCTGGTACCTCGGGAGGATGACAGTTGGCAAACTTTATATGATCTACAATAGGTAGTGACATCTGAGGACATTTTTGGCCAAAAATAGGTTTCCCTAATTTTATTTAAGGTTTTACGATGCGAGAAATGTCCAGCCACTGGCAGGTCATGAGCCATTTTAAGAACAGTCTATCTGCATTGACTTGGAACAACTAAGATGGAATAGTCTATCTCATCTGAATTTAATTTGAATACTGACTTGTACAAGATACCTTTTATATATTCAAATTTATATGAAAAGTTTTTCCTTTGGATAACTTGATTTTGTTTAGCGGCATTATGGCATTTCTGAAGAGAAGGGCAATTATGTTGCAAATTGACAAAAGAGTCCTTCGATATATCTAAAGGCTTAAAGTCAGGGAAAATCAAAGGATGAACAGTAGGAGAAGCCTGGGCTTTGGTCTGAGCCCTAGTCAAGACATTTATGGTATCAGAGGTGATATCTTCACTTTCATCTAACAAGTGAACCGGTGATCCTACTACCTCACTTTCGAGAGTAGCATCACTGGTTTTTAATTCCACATGAATCTCGCGAGACATTGTCTCATCTGAACTTTCGAGGGGCTTCTCTGACTCTACAGGAAGAGGATCTGAAACACTTATGTCCATCTTTGGTGATGAAAGGTCAACCTCAGAAGGAAGAATGGCACCTTTTACATTACCTATTAGCACGGAGCAAGAAGTGATGGGAGCTAGTACAGCTTCAGACCAACCTGTGCACCATTTAGACCTAATGTAACAACGGATGGTAGGAAAAGTGTCTGTATGGCCCAAGTAGTCTGAAAGTATAGCAGAGGAATGAGTTTCTTTAAGATTAGGGAACAGCTTATCAGAAATGACTATACATGTGCATCCAGTGTCTCGTAAAATGGTAGATACATTAAGTCCATTAACTGTTCCTGAACAGAAGGGTGCTTGGTCATTACAGTCTTTAAAACATCTTCCAACTTTTTGGACCTTCTTAGAAGGACAATCTGGACGTTTATGTCCCTTAACACCACACAAATGACAAACAGGAATAAAAGAAGTCATTTTACTTTCCACTAGAGGCTTTGATTTCTTCAGGTCTGATGAACCCTTGTCCTTAGGGTTCGATCAGTTTAGGTCTTTATAGGAATTCTGAGCCTCAGCATACAGGTCAGCAGCCTCAGCAACTTCCTCAGCTTTAATCAGGTTATGTTCTCTGATGAGTGTTCATATCTGGTGAGGAAGTTTTGTCAGGAACTGGTCAGTAACCATGAAGTCTCTAAGAGATTCATAACTGTAATCAATTCCTGAACTCTCTATCCAAAAGTCGAACAAACGAAAGAGTGTTACCTGTAACTGCTGAAAGTTCTGGCCAGGCTATAAGGTGGCATACCTGAAATCTTTCCTGTAAGAATTAGTGGTTTTTTGATATGCTTTAAGGATTGCCTTCTTCAGTAGGTTATAATTACATATGATATCCTGCGACAAAGTTGCATAGATATTCAAAGCGGTACCAGAAAATAACATTCCTAACCTAGTAGCCCAGGTGTCAGCAGGCCATTCACAGAGGGTAGCAGTATTTTCGAACCTGATAATGTATGAAGTTATGTCATCCCCCTCTGTGAAGGGAGGTAAATTAGGTGTTGGAATATGTGCACTAGCTGCACGTTGTTCCATTACTCCTTCATCTAACTGCTGTTGTGAGAAAGTTAACTTTTTATTCTCTAATTCAAGGCGAGCTTGTTCGAGCTCACGATCCTTTTCTCTCTCCCTTAACTCATATTCTCTATCCTTTGCTCTTTCCTCAAGTTCCCGTATTTTAGCCTGTTCCTCACGTTCCCTAGCTCTTTCTTCATGATCAAGTCTATCACGCTCTTTTTTGTCTTCTCACTCTCTTTCTGTCTTTCTTTGCTTTCTATTTCAATTCTCTCTCTCTCCTTTTTCTCCTGTCTTTCATTTTCTGTCTCTCTTCTCTCTCAATTCTCTCTCTTTCAAGTCTTTCCTGGATCTTAGCACTAATGAAAGATTCTAAATTTTTCCCTGTTATTCCTAACTTACTTCCAGTGTTCATCCAAGACTGGTATTCCTCCATACTTGCAAGAATAACTTAAACTACCAGGGGAAAATGAAACGGGTATCAAAGAAAATGGAGGGTTCAATTCCTGCTCCGCTCAAACTGTAAATAAACCAGAGGGCTATATCCCTGCTTCAATTAAACAATATGTATTAATTAAAATGAAGGGTTCTATGCCGGCTCCGAGCAAACAGTAAGTAGAATGGGGTCAGTTGACCATCCAATCTTCTCACCAACAAATCAAGAGTGTCCTACGACAGTTTCCTTGATAAAATAAAGAGCTCAATGAAACAAATTGTCACTGGAAAATCTCGGGTCCCTAGAGTCTAATCCTCCAAAGTGTTTCAAGCTCGAACAAAAAGGTGGCAGAATTAAATATTATATCCTGCCTGACTTGACTTACAATAAATTGAGACTATAACAATCACCAAATCTTTTAAATACCTGTACTGTAGTCCTACCATAGAGAATGATTACTCATGGCTGGTGGTAACCGTCTGTGGTATGCGGCGTTGAAGTTCCAATGGTAGATTCGAGATGGAGTTGAATCTTGATTCACTCAAGTTGATCCTGGCAAGGTCGCCACTTGTGAAGGCTTACTCAGCCCTGTAACAACTTCAGACAGTATTACCAAGACTGGCTCCTCCTCAGGAAAATTAATGTATAGAAAAAGAATAAAAACTGACAAACATAAACACTTTATTATTTAGAAAATATAAAATATAAAACACTTAAATATAAAATATTAATCCTACATTAAAGAAAATGAAAAATATAAATGATAACTGAATTCAACGCTAATATAAATAGAACTTGGGTGTCTGGTGTTGGTGACACTGCGTGTGGTTGAAATCGTAGCCGTTGGTGATGATGGGGGGGGGGGGTCGCAGGTGTTGGTGACAACCCACTGGCTCGTTCTTGTCGCTGTAAATAATCTCTCCTGATGACAGGAAATCAGGTTTTGTACCGCTGCAATGATGAGGGGTTACGTCCTGATTCTTCATACATATGCAGAGGCAAGTAAATACAACAGGGGACGTCTCCAGGACATTAGTCCGTCTCCTTCATTTCTACTCGTTGATTGGCAGGTGACCCTCTCTGTCATCCAAGCTAGAAAGATAGACAGGTTACCCACTGCTTAAGAAATCACTCTCCATGATAAGTACAATACCTAAAAGACGTGGTGATCATTACAACAGTCAACCTAGAGCAAGACTGAAAGGATTAAGTTTATTATTGGTCAAAAGTGAAGCTTTCAACCAATAAATCCACTAGAATACAAGGCAGGCATGTACTTACAGTAGTGCTGGGAGCTGTGAGTCCAGTGATTACTGTTTGGACTGGAGCCCCACACGTCACCTTTCGGTGGGGGGGGGGGAAGGAGGAGGGGAAGGGATAGCGGGAGCTAGACTGACCCTATCTTAACAAGCAGCCGGCAATCAAACTATCACTTTAGGGGTGGGAGAAAAAAGGCGGGAATAGTGGGAGCTAGACTTACCTTACCTTAACAAGTAGCCGGCAAGCAAACTATCACTTTCGGGGAGGGGGAAAAGGGGGGCGAATAGCGGGAGCTGGACTTACCCTACCTTAACAAGAAGCCGGCAATGAAACTATCGTTACTATATCGCTACTCCTATCTATTGAACTTTTCCCTCACAACCACCTTGAGAGTCACTGGAGTCCTGTCTCGCAAAGTAACTGTGGAGAGAGCTCTGTTTCTGGCATCTCTTTACCACTTCCCTAAAATGGCCCAAGACTTTGTCACTGTACATGTTGCCAACATGGCTTGCAACAACCTTGTCAGGGTGATGTTTCTCCATAAAGCTTTCCATCTTACCCCACATAGCAAAAATCTCTTTAATTTCTGAAGAAGGCACCTTCTTCCATCTCACTTCCTCCTCCTCTTCAGCAAGATTCTGAGCTGCGATCTGTAGCTGTTCCTGCTGAAGCTCTTGCAGCTCCTCAGTGGTGAGCTCTTCGTTGTGGTCTTCCACCAATTCTTCCACATCCTCCAAACTCACATCCAACCCCATGGAACTCCCCAGTGCCACAATTGGTTTAACAACAGACATATGCTCATCAGGGTCAGTCCCAAACCCTTCAAAATCCCTCTTCACGACACAATCTGGTCACAATTTTCTCCAAGCAGAGTTCAAAGTCCTGGTAGTCACTCCCTCCCAAGCCATACCTATAAGGGTTATGCAATGGAGGATGCTGAAGTGTTCTCTCCAAAATTCCCATATGGTCTAGTGAGTGTCTATGGTCACTGTCAAGCACCTGTGAAACATTGCTTTGGTGTAGAGTTTTTTAAAGTTTGCTATGACCTGCTGGTCCATGGGCTGGAGGAGAGGAGTGGTATTCGGGGGCAAGAACTTTATTGTGATGAACCCAAACTCCTCGAAAATTACGTCATCCAAGTATGGAGGATGAGAAGGTGCATTGTCCATTACTAGCAGGCACTTGAGATCCAATTTCTTTTCCAAGAGGTAATTCTTCACACTAGGGCCAAACACTTCATTGAACCACTCAACGAAAATTTCCCTCGTGACCCATGCCTTACTATTAGATTTTCAAAACACACACAATTTACTCTTCATAACATTGTTTTTCCTGAACACTCTGGGATTTTCAGAATGGATTTGCAGAGTTTGTTGATGAACGACTTAAATTGCTCTTTCCTCTAGGAGACAATTCCAGCCAACTTTAGCATGTATGGCTGTTCTCCTAGCAGGTTTTATTACAATTTCATCTTGCATCACTTGGTCAGCTATCTTCAATATTACTTATGTCACTTTCCCTTAAATCTTCATTTATATTTCACTGAACACCATTTAATTCCAAGGGATTTAATTTATTAATGATACACAAACTTTCCTGACCACAACACAACACTTTGACATTCCTGACAGCACCTCGTGCCTCTGGGTATAATGTCAGTACCTTGCCCAGAGGTCACAATTTTCGATGTTGTTCAGTATCAATTAACTCAATGTTACATGGTTGAACGTTCTGTCGATTTACTGGCTCTGACGCACCATAAAAGCATTCACATAGTGTAAGAAGATACTCTTTATGCCACACATCGGTCCAGTGATTACTTTATTTAACATTTTAAATTTATTACCTAGAGGGATTGGTACCAAACCTGCACATTCAAATCGCTCCCTATGAAAGCAAAAGACTCAGCAGGAGATGCAACATTCCTCCGATGAAAAGCAGGGGTGCCACAAGTACATTGAGAGACAACACAATAAGTGTCTGGGGTTCAAGACTGTTCACTTGCCTCCCAGCACCTAAAGTCAGAACCTGACCAACTGGGCAGCGGTCCATATGTCTGCTTGTGTGTGGCTTGCAGTAACAGCCTGGTTGATCAGACCTTGATTCACCATGAGGCCTGGTCTCAGACCGAACCTCGGGAGCATTGACCCCTGAAACCCTCTCAAGGTAAACTCCACACCTCCAGGTAGCACTGTTACATTATTATTATCATCAATTTCCTCAGGATTATCTCTATGAATAGGTGCAGCTTCAAATTTTTGTCCACATATTAAATGTGAAGGTTTTATACACAAATAACTCACACATAGAAGAGAGGAGCTTATAATGACATTTTGGTCTGACTTGGACCGTTTACAAAGTTACTTTTGTTAGTGTAACTTTGTAAATGGTCTAAGTGAGACCAAAACATCATCATAAGCTCCTCTCTTCTATGTGCAGATTATTTGTGTATTGTTCCAGTCATGGTATTGTCCCTTTTTTTATTTTTTATGAAGGTGTTAATATATCTGCATCAGGAGTATCACTTATGTATGAGAGGGGACGATTATTTATCTGTAAGGCCCCCCCCCTTGCTACCATACTCTGAGAGCAATAAATTTGCAGACACACCCTCATTGGGTTAACAGAGATTGAACATCATTATTCTCCATTAATTCTATCAAATATTGGGCACCTGCCCCAAAATTAGTGGCATTATCTGAAATCATCAATCTTGAATAGGATCTCTTAGCTGCAAATTTCTGAAACAGCTATAAAAACTGTTCTGCAGACAAGTCCTGAGGCATTTCTAAATGAACTGCCCTAGTAGCAGTGCAATTTTCATTAATAAGATATCTTGACATGTCACACAGGTTATTATACTGTCTATCTCTGTATTCCCCAATAAGTGGATAATTAAGCACATAGTGTTCAAGACAGTGACCATATGCCTGATCACATAATTTGCATTTAGTTTGATCATCTGTGTACATGCAGCGGCAGCAGCGGCAGCAGCAGCGGCAGCAGAGGCAGCAAGCTCTGTCATTTTTCTCACCTGCAGAGCCCACCAACGCTTCAATTTATTTATTTATTTATTTATTTAAAAATTTGAGCACACATACAGAGGTACAACAAATACAGGTAAGAGCAGTATGCCAAAGCCACTTATACTATGCATAGCATTATGGGCTGGCTTAAAATTAACTTAAGATTAACTAAGCAATGATGTAATCAGTGATAAAACATTATTGTAAACAGATAACAGTAAGGCACAAGTGAGTATTACAAAGACAGGTCATATGGTTGCATGCATTGTTGTACATTCAGTAGAATGGAGTATTCTGTTAGGTAGTGTATTTAAAAAATAATAAAGTTAGATTGGGTTTTAGGTTTAACATTTATGTGATATAATTGTGAGAAACATTTAAGATATACAATTTATAAGGTTCAGTTATTCAGTATTTATTTGGTTTTGGGTGAGTAAGTGATCTTTGAGAAGAGACTTGAATTTATAAACAGGTAGTGTTTCTTTTATATTTACAGGTAATGAATTCCAGATTTTAGGGCCTTTTATGTGCATTGAGTTTTTACATAGTGTGAGATGGACACGAGGAACATCAAAGAGTGATCTGTGCCTTGTGTTATGGTCATGTATTCTGTTGAGGTTGGCAAGGAGATGTTTGAGGGGAGGGTTAATATCAGAGTTAAGTGTTCTATGTATGTAATAGGTGCAGTAGTAAGTATGGATGTTTTGTATGGTGAGGAGGTTTAGTGTATTGAATATTGGTGGAGTGTGCTGCCTATAGTGAGAATTTGTTATCATTCTAACTGCAGCCTTTTGTTGGGTAATTAGTGGTCTGAGATGCTTACTTGTTGTTGAGCCCCATCCACAAATTCCATAGGTTAGATAGGGGTAAATAAGAGAGTGATATAGGGCCAGGAGGGCTGACTGTGGAGCATAGTACCGTATCTTCGATAGTATGCCTACAGTCTTGGAAATTTTCTTAGATATTTGTTGTATATGTGTATGAAATTTGAGTCTATTATCAAGGTGGATTCCTAAGAATTTTCCCTCTGTTAGCTTTGTGATAGGTGATCCGTTTGTCATTATGTTAAGAGGGACATCTGTAGCTCTGTTACCAAACTGAATGAAGTAGGTTTTGTCAATGTTTAGTGTAAGTTTGTTAGTTCTCATCCAGGTAGATATTTTCTGTAATTCGGTATTTACAGTATTGGCTAGCGTGACTGGGCTCGGGTGGGAGAAGACGTATGTAGTGTCATCTGCAAATAGTGTGGGTTTGAGTAATTGCGAAGCATTTGGTAGGTCATTTATGTATAGGAGAAAGAGAAGAGGGCCAAGGACACTTCCCTGTGGGACACCAACTGTAATTGGTTGTGCAGAGGAGTTTGCCCCATTTGCATACACATATTGGCTTCTGTTGCTGAGGTATGACTTGAGGTAGTTGAGGGAGTGCCCTCTTATACCATAGTGTGACAATTTTACGTGGAGCAAGTCATGGTCAACTGTATCAAAAGCTTTACGTAAGTCAATGAAGATCCCCAGTGGGACTTCTTTTTTCTCTATTGCAGTGTATATATGTTCTAGCATGTGTATAATAGCATCATTAGTATTTTTATTAGGCCTGAATCCAAATTGGCAGGGGTTGAGTATGTTTTGGGAGATAAGGTAGGAGTAGATTCGTTTATGAATTAATTTTTCGAAGATTTTTGAGAGAGGGTGTAAGTTGGATATTGGCCTATAGTTATTCAACTCTGTTTGGTCTCCTCCTTTGTGGATCGGGGTGACCCTTGCTATTTTGAGTACTGTAGGGAAGGTGGAGGATTCAATGGATTTGTTAAAGAGTGTTGCAATGATTGGTGATAGCACTTGTGACACTTTTTTGTATATAAAGGGTGGTAAGGTATTTAAATCTCCTGCCTTGTTTTTTAGTGTGTTGATAATAAGGGAGACTTCGTATGGGTTAGTCGGAGCTAGGAACAGTGTGTTCGGGTAGTTGCCGGTGAGGTAGTCATTTGGTGGGGTATCTGAGCTTGGGATTTTATTGGCAAGGTTTTGTCCTATAGTGGAGAAGAAATCATTGAGTCTGTTTGCTGTTTCTGTTGGTGGGAGTTGGGGTTCATCTGATTTTGCTAATTTTATTTCGCTATTTCGTGATATCTTTTTTGTTCCTAGAATTTCTGATAGGGTTTTCCAGGTCCTTTTTATATCACCTCGTAAGTTGGATAATCTGTTCTCATAATACAATTTTTTTTGCCCTTCTTATCAGGCTGGTTAGGATTGACGAGTAACGTTTTGTTTGGTCTCTGGTTATGTGACCCATTCTGTACTGTTTTTCATATTGGTGTTTTGTATTTATGGATTTGAGAATGCTGGGTGTTAGCCAGGGACTGTTCAGTCTCTTAGCTGTCATCTGTTTAGTTTTTTTAGGGCAGTGCTTGTTATAGAGGTATTGGGTCTTTTTTAGAAAATTATTAATACATTCGTCAATATCTGTATAGATTTCTAGCTCAGTGTGCCAGTCAATGTTTGCTACTGCTGTTGTGAAGTTATTAATGGCTGCCTCATTGTGAAGTCTGAAGGTGACTTTAGTAGTGTCTTGGGGTAATTTACCAAGAGTTGTTATGAGGAAAGTCGGGTAGTGGTCTGTGGTATTATCTGTAATTATGCCTGATTTTAAAGGGGATATGGTGTTGGTCCAGATGTGGTCAAGTAGGGAAACACTAGTCTCTGTAACTCTTGTAGGTTTTGTTACTGTTGGTAGCAACATACAGTTACTCATTGTGTTTGTGAATTCAGTAACGAGTGGGTCCTGGTCTTGCAGGAGATTTATATTGAAGTCACCTGAGAGTAGTAAGTGATCTTTGTTCATGCGTGCATCAGTTATCATTCTTCCTAGGTTTTGACTAAATTGGCTAATGTTTGACTGTGGAACTCTGTAGATGTTTATCAATGTGAGAGGTTTTTGTAGGTATTTGGATTTGAATTTGGCTATTATATATTGCTACATATAAGTGAACAGTATTTAGATAAGGCTAAAGAGGTCTTTGTGGCATTTATGGATTTGGAAAAGGCGTATGACAGGGTGGATAGGGGGGCAATGTGGCAGATGTTGCAAGTGTATGGTGTAGGAGGTAGGTTACTGAAAGCAGTGAAGAGTTTTTACGAGGATAGTGAGGCTCAAGTTAGAGTATGTAGGAAAGAGGGAAATTTTTTTCCCAGTAAAAGTAGGCCTTAGACAAGGATGTGTGATGTCACCGTGGTTGTTTAATATATTTATAGATGGGGTTGTAAGAGAAGTAAATGCGAGGGTCTTGGCAAGAGGCGTGGAGTTAAAAGATAAAGAATCACACACAAAGTGGGAGTTGTCACAGCTGCTCTTTGCTGATGACACTGTGCTCTTGGGAGATTCTGAAGAGAAGTTGCAGAGATTGGTGGATGAATTTGGTAGGGTGTGCAAAAGAAGAAAATTAAAGGTGAATACAGGAAAGAGTAAGGTTATGAGGATAACAAAAAGATTAGGTGATGAAAGATTGAATATCAGATTGGAGGGAGAGAGTATGGAGGAGGTGAACGTATTCAGATATTTGGGAGTGGACGTGTCAGCGGATGGGTCTATGAAAGATGAGGTGAATCATAGAATTGATGAGGGAAAAAGAGTGAGTGGTGCACTTAGGAGTCTGTGGAGACAAAGAACTTTGTCCTTGGAGGCAAAGAGGGGAATGTATGAGAGTATAGTTTTACCAACGCTCTTATATGGGTGTGAAGCGTGGGTGATGAATGTTGCAGCGAGGAGAAGGCTGGAGGCAGTGGAGATGTCATGTCTGAGGGAAATGTGTGGTGTGAATATAATGCAGAGAATTCGTAGTTTGGAAGTTAGGAGGAGGTGCGGGATTACCAAAACTGTTGTCCAGAGGGCTGAGGAAGGGTTGTTGAGGTGGTTCGGACATGTAGAGAGAATGGAGCGAAACAGAATAACTTCAAGAGTGTATCAGTCTGTAGTGGAAGGAAGGCGGGGTAGGGGTCGGCCTAGGAAGGGTTGGAGGGAGGGGGTAAAGGAGGTTTTGTGTGCGAGGGGCTTGGACTTCCAGCAGGCATGCGTGAGCGTGTTTGATAGGAGTGAATGGAGACAAATGGTTTTTAATACTTGACGTGCTGTTGGAGTGTGAGCAAAGTAACATTTATGAAGGGATTCAGGGAAACCGGCAGGCCGGACTTGAGTCCTGGAGATGGGAAGTACAGTGCCTGCACTCTGAAGGAGGGGTGTTAATGTTGCAGTTTAAAAACTGTAGTGTAAAGCACCCTTCTGGCAAGACAGTGATGGAGTGAATGATGGTGAAAGTTTTTCTTTTTCGGGCCACCCTGCCTTGGTGGGAATCGGCCGGTGTGATAATAAAAAAAAAAAAAATAATATTCCCCATGTTCATCCCTTGTGCAAGTATTAGTGATACATTCTAGTTGGTCTGAGTAGTATATGGCTGTGCCACCCCATTGTTGGTCTGGCCTACAGTTGTGTATGGCTGTGTAACCAGGAATGGCATAGACATCTGTACTATCAGGCTTTAGCCAGGTTTCAGTTAGTGTAATGATGGACATATTGGCATGTAAGGAATTTAGTAATGCTATGAGGTCATCGTAATGCTTGCTTAAAGATCTGATATTGTAGTTAAAGATAGTTATGTTGTTGTTGGCACTGAGAAGTGCCTTTGATTGTTCTGCAGTGTAGTAATTACAGTAACTGTTTGATTCATTTAAGTCATTAAATAAGAGATTGGTATCAGGATCAATGCTTGTAATCATAAGATTTGTAGTGAATCTATAGTTAGAATTAAGTATAAAACAAAGTAAATAGTCTTAAGCTAAAAAATAGCACCTGAATTATTTAACAAATGTAAAATAATGAGCTAAGGTAGTTTTTTTTTTTTTTTTTTTTTTTAAGCTAAAATAAAGGTGACAATATAAAAGGGACTAATACAAATATAGTGATGATCAAATAATGGAGCTTGGGAATATGATAGTAGGTAGTACTATAAAGGTAATTCTTTAAAGTTAGAATTATAGTATAAAATAATAATATAAAAGGGACTAATGTAAGTTGTGGTGAACAATAAAGTGGTAATCAAATAATGAGCTTTGGAATATAATGGCAAAATTGTGAACTTATTCTACTTTAGCACCTGAGAATAGCACCTTGATTATTTTAACAATTGTGAATATATAAACTAGGGTAGTTATATAAAGCTAAAATAAAGGAAAAAATATATAAGGGACTAAAATTAAGTAATGGTAAACAAAGTTAAATGGACAGGTGGTCACTATGAAATAATATTGGTTTAGGAGTAAGATCTGATTCGTAATATTAAATAAATTGAGCAGTTTATTGCACAATAAAAGTAAAAAAAATGAGGTAGTTGGTACTAGCTAGCAAAAGATAGTTTTGGTACTTGCAAAAAGTAATTGGAATATACACTAATTGCATACACAATGAAAAGTGACTAAAAAAACAAGTAGTGATAAACAAAATTAAATGGACAGGTAAGAATAATGAATATTATTAATTTGGAGTAAGATTTGACTTGTAGTTTAAAATTATGAGCAATTAATAGCAGTAAGAAAGAAGTATAGAGTATTGGAGGTAGTTGGCATTAGCTAGTGATGAAAAATAATAAAAATAATTATGCACAATATAATAGTAACGTACACTATATGTACCACACGTATATATGTATTAAGGGCACTTATCTAATCTGTTACAGAAATGTCAGCTTTTCTAAGGAAGGTAGAGAAATCGTGTTCATTTGAGATGGTATATTGTTGTCCTGTTGATGTTTTCCTTACTAGTATTTTCCCATCTCGCGTGAAACACTGGTGTATTTTGTTTTCCTGTTTAAGTTTTCTCAGCCTGAACAGAAGGTTTTGACATTTTTTTGTTAGACACTCATTTATGTACACTCCATTTTTCATTGTAATTGCTGATTTAATTAGGTCCTTTCTTTTATCGTATGAATGAAGTCGGATCATTATACTGTGTTTACTTCCTGGTTTTCCTAACAAACGTGTTTCTTTGATTTCATTGTTTTGCACGATGACTTGTACGTGGTTCTGTATTATCCTGATAGCAGTTTCTTTGCACTGTGCTTGTGTTATGTCACTAGGAATGTGTGGACTGTTTATTATAACTGCATCAGACAACTTATCTTGTTCAGTTTTGTCGTCTTGGAAATCAAGGTATTCATTTAGTCGAGTGTGCATGTTCTGATTCCAGTCCTTGATTGCTTCTTCAACCTTCATATTTATTGTTGTTATTTGCTCAGTGTGACTGGCTATAGCTGCTTTTAGAGTATTTTCTGTGTCAACACTTCCCGATGTAATCTTCTCTTCAAGGTTTTGGATCTTATTCTCGAGGTTGATTATCTTGGATTCTCGTCGCTCGAGTGTTGCTTTGATATCTTTGATTTCATTTTCTAGAGCAACGATGTAGTCCTTGATATTGTCAGGAATAATCATACCTGAGTTATCATGGGTGAATCCTTTGAAGGGAGTGGAGTTGGAGGGGGAGTCAGCCATGTTTGTTGTTGTTGTTGTTGTTCCTTGGGTGGCGGCGGTGAGGGGGGTTGATGATACACCGGCGTCCTGCTGGGTAGACAAGTTGAGTTCTAGGGTCCTTGCTGTTATTCTTTTATTACTGGTGTTGTTTCTTCTGCGATATCCTTTCATAGTATCACTGAAGTAGATACTGTGTAGCAATGGAGGAGAAGGCTTGTTTTCTCGGAGCTTGGGTTAAGTGATTGTCTGGCAGCGGAGGCAGTGTTTGGGTTAGCAGGGCTGTCTTCCTTAGATCTTCTAATTTTGTCAAGATTTGGGTTACATTCTTAGTATTCTTGGGTCATGTTGTGGTCTACGTGGGTTCATGTAGTTGAACTTTCACTTAGGCCATCACAAGTTTTGATGAGCAATGTTTTTTTGAGAAAGAAGAGCTGGTAGGATACCGTTGCTGCCGCTGCCGCCGCCAGGACGAATGACTATGATGGCCTAACTGCACTCTTAACTGCACTAACGTACGTAGAACCCAGCATGACCCAAGATAATCAACAGTGATACCTACAAACCGATAAACTACGGATTGACTGAAGACTGTCCCTCAATCTCCGAGCACAACCCCGCTGCCAGACGACTACCTACTCCAAGCTCTTAACTATCTTAGTTTCTTCATATAACCTCAGCAACTCCTTTACTACTATGAGACCAACAAATAGAAGAAACAGCACTAAGACCAGAAAGGCAGCACCTAGAAATCGACTATTCCATAAGATGACCCAGCAGGATGCCGGTGCATCATCCACCCCCATCACCACCCAGAGCGACACATCACCAACAACAAAATGGCTGACTCACCCACAACACCCAACCAAGTCAACACTACAACAACACTGACCGTGACTGACTCTACTACCTTCATAGGATTTAACCCAGCTGACATGCTGCCAGGTATGATTAATGATCCTGACACTCTAAAGCACTACATCACCACCCTAACGGCGGATAACATGAAACTTCATGCTGAAAATATGTCTCTCCGTGCAACAATAACAAACCATGAATCTAAGTAACTTCACATTGAGAATAAGATCAACAACCTTGAACAACAACAAACATCAAATGGCATGACTGATTTTAGCAAGACCCTCCAATCAGTCATAGCCAGTCACTCAGAACAAATAATTTCCCTAAACACGAAGATTGATAATGCCGTCAAGGACTGGAAAATAAACATGGATACCCAATTGAACAATTATTTTGCTAACCAAGATGATAAGGCAGAGCAAGACAAGTTATCTGATGCAGTAGTAATTAACACTCCACTCTTTCTCAGTGAATTAAACCATTCCAACTGCAAAGATACAACTCTCCAGATCATACATGACCACCTACATGTTAATGTACCAGTGTCAGAAATAAAAGAATCGCGGTTACTAGGGAACCAAAGTAGAAAAAGTGTTATGCTTAGATTTCACACACAAGACAGTAAAAAAGATCTAATAATTTCATCTATTAAAGCAAAAAAAGATATATACACAAGTGAGAGTCTCAAAAGAAAACGAGAGAACCTCCTGTACAGAGTGAGAAAACTAAAATGTGAGAATAATGATAAAATTCACGAGTGCTTTGTATGTGATGGACAAATTCTAGTAAGAAAAACAAATGAAGGCCGTGTGTACTATATTACAAATGAAAATGAACTAGCAATCTTCCTTCATGATGCAAACATTACAGAGTCTGACTGATATTAGTAACCAATTTCTTACTAAGTTAGTGTATGTTATGTCATTATTGAACTAATCCCTGTACTATCACCTCCTAGATAGTATTTACTACCTCATTATCCCAGGTGTCCCACACAGTTCTTTGTGTGACCCATTTTGTGTTATCTTCCCAGATTCTCTATTCAAAAATTATTTGTTAATAGGATACTTACTCTTTATTAATATCTGTATTTCCTTTTTCTTCCCTACTTAAGCCCTGTTAAAATTCTCTAATAATCATACTTAATTTTCCCTTTCTCCCAAACTACTAATAATTAACTAGTACATGTTCCTACTACACTACTGTACAATTCCTTTGACCATCCCTCACTAACTAGTCCCAACTACCTCAAATAATATTCCTATAGAGACATTACCTGCTCAAACTTTATGCTATAAGGCAAATCCTACTCTTAGATTATTTTCAGATCTTAGTGACTATATTGTGTGTGCAATTAGTGTATATTTCAATTATATTATTATTCAAGGCCCTGAACTATATTTTGCTAACTAGCACAAACTACCTCATATAATTTTTTTACTTTGTAAAGTACAATAAATTGCTCAACTTATTATATATAACAAATCAGATCTTACTCCCAAATCAATATTATATCATAATGACCATCTGTCAATTTAACTTTGTTTACCATTACTTAATTTAGTCCCTTATATATTTTCTCCTTTATTTTAGCTTTATATAACTACCCTAGTTCATATACTCACAATTGTTAAAATAATCAAGGTGCTATTCTCAGGTGCTAAAGTGTAATAAGTTCATTATTTTGCCATTATATTCATTTATTTCATTACCACTTTATTTGTTCACAAATTATTTTAGTTCTTTTTATATAACCTTACTTATTTTAGCCTTAAAGAGCTACCTTAGCTTATATTTTTACATTTGTTAAAATAATTCAGGTGCTATTTTATAACTTTAGAATATTTACTTTGTCTTACACTTAATTCTAACTATAGATTCACTATAAATCTTATGATAACAAGCATTGATCTTGATACCAACCTCTTATTGAATGACTTAAATGAATCAAACAGTAACTGTAATTACTACACAGCAGAACAATCTAAGGCACTTCTCAGAGCCAACAACAACATAACTGTCTTTAACTACAATATCAGATATTTAATCAAACATTACGATGACCTCATAGCATTACTAAATTCCCTGTATGCCAGTATGTCCATCATTACTCTCACTGAAACCTGGCTAAAGCCTGATACTACAGATGTCTATGCCATTCCTGGTTAAACAGCCATACACAACTGTAGACCAGATCAACAAGGGGGTGGCACAGCTATATACTACTCAGACCAACTAGAATGTATCACTAATACTTGTACAAGGGATGAACATGGGGAATATATAATAGCTAAATTCAAATCCAAATACCTACAAAAACCTCTCACAGTGATAAACATCTACAGAGTACCACAGTCAAACATTAGCCGTTTTAGTGAAAACCTAGGAAGCATGACAACTGATGCACGCATGAACAAAGATCACTTACTACTCTCAGGTGACTTCAATATAAATCTCCTACAAGACCAGGACCCACACATTACTGAATTCACAAACACTATGAGTAACTGCATGTTGCTACCAACAGTAACAAAACCCACAAGAGTTACAGAGACTAGTGTTTCCCTAGTAGACCACATCTGGACCAACAACATATCCCCCTTAAGATCAGGCATAATCACAGATAATACAACACACCACTACCCTACCTTGCTCATAACAAACCTAGGCAAATTACCCCTAGACACTACTAAAGTCACTTTCAGACTTCACAATGAGGAAACTATTAATAACTTCACAGCAGCAGTGACAAACATTGACTGGCACACTGAGCTAGAAATCTATACAGATATTGACGAATGTATTAATAATTTTCTAAAAAAGACCCAATACCTCTATAACAAGCACTGCCCTAAAAAAAACTAAACAGATGACTGTGAAGAGACTGAAAAATCCCTGGCTAACACCCAGCATTCTCAAATCCATAAATACAAAGCACCTATATTTATTTATTTATTTATTTATTTAAAAACAGTACAGAATGGGCCACATAACCAGAGACCAAACAAGACATTACTCATCAATCCTAACCAGCCTAATAAGAAGAGCTAAAAAACTGTATTATGAGAACAGATTATCCAACTTACAAGGTGATATAAAAAAGAACTGGAAAACCCTATCAGAAATTCTAGGAACAAAAAAGATAACACAAAATAGTGAAATTGATTTAACATAACCAGATGAACCCCAACTCCCACCTACTGAAACAGCAAACAGACTCAATGATTTCTTCTCCACTATAGGAAAAAACCTTGCCAATAAAATCCCAAGCTCAGATACCCAACCCAGTGACTACCTCACTGGCAACTACCCGAACACACTGTTCCTAGCTCCGACTAACCCAACTGAAGTCTCCCTTATTATCAACACACTAAAAAACAAGACAGGAGATTTAAATACCTTACCACCCTTTATATACAAAAAAGTGTCACAAGTGCTATCACCAATCATTGCAACACTCTTTAACAAATCCATTGAATCCTCTACCTTTCCTACAGTACTCAAAATAGCAAGGGTCATCCCAATCCATAAAGGAGACCACACAGACTTGAATAACTATAGGCCAATATCCAACTTACACCCTCTCTCTAAAATCTTTGAAAAATTAATTCATAAGCGTATCTATTCCTACCTCATCTCCAAAAACATACTCAACCCCTGTCAACTTGGGTTCAGGCCTAATAAAAATACTAATGATGCTATTATACACATGCTAGAACATATTTACACTGAAATAGAGAAAAAAGAAGTCCCACTGGGGATCTTCATTGACTTACGTAAAGCTTTTGATACAGTTGACCATGACTTTCTCCACATAAAATTGTTGCACTATGGTATAAGAGGGCAATCCCTCAACTACCTAAAGTCATACCTCAGTAACAGAAGCCAATATGTGTATACAAATGGGGCAAACTCTTCCTCACAACCAATTACAGTTGGTGTCCCACAGAGAAGTGTCCTAGGCCCTCTTCTCTTTCTCATATACATAAATGACCTACCAAATGCATCGCAACTACTCAAACCCACACTATTTGCAGATGACACTACATACGTCTTCTCTCACCCGAGCCCAGTCATGCTAGCCAATATTGTAAATGAGGAATTACAGAAAATATCAACCTGGATGAGGACCAACAAACTTACTCTAAACATTGATAAAACCTACTTCATTCAGTTAGGTAACAGAGCTACAGATGTGTCTCTTAACATAATGATAAATGGATCACTTATCACAAAACTCACAGAGAAAATTCTTAGGAATCCACCTTGATAATAGACTCAAATTTCAAACACATATACAACAAATTTCCAAAAAAATTTCCAAGACCATAGGCATACTATCGAAGATACGGTACTATGTTCCACAGTCAGCCTTCCTGGCCCTATATCACTCACTTATTTACCCCTATCTCACCTATGGAATTTGTGTATGGGGCTCAACAACAATAAACCATCTCAGACCACTAATCACCCAACAAAAGGCTGCAGTCAGAATAATAACAAATTCCCACTACAGGCAGCACACTCCACCAATATTCAAAACTCTAAACGTGCTCACCATACAAAACATCCATACTTATTACTGCACCTATTACATACATAGAACACTTAACTCTGATATTAACCCTCCCCTCAAACATCTCCTTGCCAACCTCAACAGAACACATGACCATAACACAAGGCACAGATCACTCTTTGATGTTCCTCGTGTCCATCTCACACTATGCAAAAACTCAATGCACATAAAAGGCCTCAAAATCTGGAATTCATTACCTGTGAATATAAAAGAAACACTGTCTGTTTATAAATTCAAGTCTCTTCTCAAAAATCACTTACTCACCCACAACTAAATAAATACTGAATAAGTATCTTATAAATTGTATCTCATAAATGTTTCTCATTATTGTATCTCATAAATGTCATCCTGTGACCCAATCAAACTTTGTTACTATTTAACTTCACTACCCAACAGAATACTCCATTCTACTGATTGCACAGCATCACAGTAAATGACCATATGACCTGTCTTTGTAATACTCATTTGTACTAAATTGTTATCTGTTTACAATAATTTTTGTACCACTGAATATATCATTGCTTAGTTAATCTTAAGTTAATTTTAAGCCTGCCCATAATGCTCTGCATACAAGGAGCTTTGGCTTGCTGCACTTTAAAAACTGTATTCCTTGTACTTCCCTGTATCATGTTCAAATTAATCTGTGTGTCTCCCAAACTGCCAGAAGTACTTGTAACCAAGCCTAAGCCTGGCCACTACAACATCAGTCAGTCTGTTCACATTGCAAGTTGCTCCATAAATACTTATCTATGTTCATGTTATCATAGTGGGTTATGGATCTACTCAAGCTTCTAACTGCATTCCTAATATTATTCCTAACCCTAGACACAGATATACCAAAGTTGTATTCTGCATTCTTCTTCTGGGTACTCTTCTTGGCTAACATATCAATTTTATCATTCACACATTTACCCCTATCTCACCTATGGAATTTGTGCATCTCAGATCATTAATTACCCAACAAAAGGCTGCAGTCAGATAACAAATTCCCACCACAGGCAGCACACTCCACCAATATTTAAAACTCTAAACCTACTCACCATACGAAGCATCAATACTTATTACTGTACCTACTACATACATAGAACACTTAACTCAGATATAAACCCTCCCCTCAAAGGTCTCCTTACCAACCTCAACAGAACACACAACCATAACACAAGGCACATCTCACACTATGTAAAAACGCAATGCACATAAAAGGCCCAAAAATCTGGAATTTATTACCTGTGAATATAAAAGAAATACTGTCTGTTTATCAATTGAAGACTCTTCTTAAAAACCACTTACTCATCCACAAGTAAATAAATACTGATTAACTGTATCTCATAAATGTATAACCTGTGACCCTATCAAACTATGATTTTTTTAATTACATTACCTAATAGAATACACCTATCATCCGATTTACGACCGAGTTCGGTTCAGAGAAACCGGTCGTAAGTCGAAATGGATGTAAGTCGAACTTTATTACTGAATATCAACATAACATTTTTGTAATGACTTTATTTTATTGTTTTATTTTGGTATTTCATGTTTTACTTTACTTTTTATGCTGTTAGTACTGTATTTTATACTGTAAGTTTTATAATAAACACTGTGTACAACACAAACACTTGTTTATTTCCCAGAAATTTGGCATAAAAAGCATGATCATAAGTTGAGTCATCGTATGTCGAGCAGGTCGTAAGTCGGATGGTAGGTGTACTACATTCTCTTGAATGCTCAGTAACTCATCAAATGACCTTATGACCTGTTTCTGCACTACAAATCATTGAATTTATTCAATTTGACTGGATTACATTATAAATTGTGCTACAAATTTGTACAACTATAAAGCTTCTTATTTGAAATACTCATTTGTACTTCATGTTGTAATTTGTTTACTGTAATTTTTACCACTGAATATATCATTGCTTAGTTAATCTTAAGTTAATTTTAAGCCTGCCCGTAATGCTCAGCATAAAAGGGGCTTTTGGCTTGTACACTCAACAACTGTATTTCTTTTATACAACTATGTATCATGTCCAAATATATATAAATAAATAAATAAATAGA